>NW_010390229.1:0-17043 GCF_000710305.1 Buceros rhinoceros silvestris | reverse complement strand
TAGATCTTTCTGGGAAGAAAAGACCAATTTCAGTTGCCACTGAAGCTGCACTACAGTCTATTTCAACTGCCTCTGGCTTGTTGCTTCTTATTCTGTTGGCTCACCCAGCTGTAATCCCTTGGCCTGCTTGACTATCTTTGTCAGTTATTCACAGTCAATTAACCATGGCAGTTTAACTGTTTTCTCTAGGTCAATTTAGCACACAGGTGGAAGGCATTACTGAGAACTAATCTGGTGCCCTCAGCGTGTTAAGACTTCTGTAAAGAGCTCCTACCACTTTCCAGATCACAGAAAACTCTTACAACTTCCCTACTGCTCTTTATTCTTTCAGGCAGTAGTTTCCCCACACTGCTGGACGCTAATGCCAAGTATGGCCTTAGACTCAGAGAGGGCCTAGACTTAGATTCAGTCCAATGTCCTGAATCACATGCTGCCTCTTACAGACTCTGAGCATCCAGAAAACAAGGTTTCTTCAAAGAATGCCCCATTTCTGGCATTCACACACTGACACGCTCAAATCATTAATGATTTCTGAGATCGTAAAAGCTACTCCAGGCTCTTCTTTTTCCTTTGAGACAATCAAACCTAAAAGTAAACATTCAAAGAGTTTTGTGCTTCTGCTTCCAAGAAATTTTTAAGTAAAAAAAAGACAATTCAAAATGCAGATGATTTTCAAAACCAACTGAAATATAAATTGTAAGCTCTGTGGCTGTCTCTCTTGGGAAAACCATGTTAGCAACAAGGCAGTGTGTGGAGTTTAAATGTGGTATGCAGATGGAAAGTTTAACAGGTATCTTTTAAGTACCATTAGATAATTTTACAGGTTGTTCCCAGCCAACAAGAATTTAAGATGCCATGCTAAGAAGGATCCCATCTGCTAAAGCCAGCAAAGGCTGGCTCGATGAATTAGTGTCTGGAGTCCACAGCTGAAAGTCCTCATGCTCATTTCTTTGTTTGAGTCACCAAGAATTAACAATAGAAAGTTTAAAAAAGAAAGCAGTGTCCATTTTGCTCAGCAAAGGGTATTAGAAGTTCAGTATTGGAAGTTCACAAGGGAAGACAAACTACTTGCTTCTAGGCGATCTATTCTGACATATAGGTTGTAAGTCAAAACTTCAGTTCCAGGGGAACAGGATTGGTGGTGGACGTTCACAGCTTTGAGATTCCTAGATTAAATCTAGACCAGACGAATGTAGACATTATAGAGGAAAATCCTGGGGACACGTAGCTGCTAAACAGAGCCAAAATACAAACAAGTGTTCACTGCCATTTTATTCAAGATGAAAATCAAAAGACGGATTTATATGAATTTTCACCATAATTACTGAAGAAATAAAGTCAAATTAATCTGTAACTAGTAAGCCTGATCTTCAAGACCCTATACTTTCTGTAAACAGCCACACCACTATGAAGGGAATTTTCAGTTTTAAATCATTGATATTTTTTCTGTGATTTGATCATAACCTATGTTTCCATCCTATCTTTTTCTCTTTGCTTACAAGACACTGGTCTATCATCCAAATAATATATTCTGAACAAGTAAGGTATATCTAGCTACACTCTAGAAGGTTTTACAGCAACTGATTTTGTTTGTCACTCTTGTTATCCCTCCCCAGAAAGTCACGTGTCTGTGTCTCCCAGCACTGCTTCCAGCACTTCTGAACTGCTGTCAGCTATGCCATTTCAAGGGGTTTTGAAGGAGAGGGCTGCCATTCTCCAGTTACACAAGGAGCATTTTGGCAGTCTTTTTCAGACTAGTTTGCCATATATGATTATATCATGAAATTCCATATAGAAGGTAGTTATAAGGACATCAGACATTGTTCTAAGTGACTGCATTATAAACATCGGTGGATATGACCGGAGGAGCGCAACAAAGGGGTGGAGGCTTTTATGAAAGGAGGGACAGGGAAAGCAAGAAGGGGAGCGACCTGCTGTGTGAGAACAGTGGGAATGCAAAGAGCTCTGCCTTGGGGCAGGTTAGGAGTCACACAAGAACTTCTGTATCAAGATTAGTGGCCAGACCAACATGGTCACTTCTGTGGTGGGTATCTGCTCTAGATCACTGCTCAGGAAAACGAAGTAGATAAGGCCTCCTGCAATCAAGTGGAAGAAGATTGACAGTCACAGCCTTTGGTCCACAATGGGAACTTTTACCCCTTTAGTATCTGCTAGAAGAACAGGGCCACAGGCAATCTAGGAGACTGCTTGCGTGCATTGTAGCCACCTGGCACAGGTAGTGGCGAAGCCAGCAAGAAAAGGTGTGCTCTGGTGGACCTGATACTTAATGAAGAAGGAAGGACTGGTGGGGGATCTGAAAGCTGGAGGCAGCCTTGGCTCACATTGACTATGAAGTAGGTGGTGGAGGTCCGAGTCCGAAGAAGAGACAGAAGGGCAAAAATACAGGCTTCATTACATGAGAACACATTTCAGCATCTTCAGAGATTTGCTTGGAGTAATCCCATGGGACACAATCCTGTAGAGAAGGGTCCAGTAGGATCATCACCTCCGAGCTCAAGAAAGGTCTGTCCTGACAAGCAGGAAATCAAGCAACTGTTGCAGGAGGGCTGCATGGATGAGCAAGTGGGTCCTAACTGGAGTTGAATCTAGCCAGGTATGTGAACAGCAATGATAAAGGATTTCACAAATGCATTAACAGCAAAAGGAAAAGTACAGAAAACACGAGTCTGCCAGTGAATGGAGCACGGGAAATGGTGACAAATGATACAAAAACGGACAAAGTACTCAATTCCTTCTTGAACTGAGCTTTACTAATAAGACTGGCCTTCAGAAATCCGAGGCTCCTGTGACCAGAAGAAAAGTCAGGAAAAGAGAATTACCCTCAGTGGAGAAGGATCAGATTAGACAGAAGTTAAACAAATTGGACAAAAGTCCATGGGGCCTAAAGGAATGCACCCACAAGTGATGAGGGAACTCTTGTGTAAAACAGCACAGGCAGGACACAGAAACAATCACAAAACCATGGATGAAATGGAAAGGTAAATTTATTCTCACTACCTTGCAAATGAAGGGATTTCTGCAGCAGCTCTTGGGAAGAGGCAGGCAAGTGGAGACAAAGACATCGCAGAGCTTGGTCCTTCCTAGAGGACCAAATCTGCTGCTTTTGCCTGTATATCAGGGATTTTTGCAGGTGTAGTTTTCCACTATGCTTTGATCTTTCCCACAGAAGGGCAGGAATTTCAAGCATGTTCAGCACAGTGCCTCCAAGCCTATCAAAGACCTATGTTATCCGAACACAGATGTTCTACTCATCGAACACACAAGGACAGGCAACAATTAGAATGATATATGTTTTTTGACACCCCAGCTGCAAGCCACTTGAGTATGTTTACAATCCTCCTCACCGATCTCTTATTTTCCCGTAACTGTCTGTCATGGCAAGGCCACTCTTGATGACCTCTGAAAGGTCATGGTGACTCAGGGACACTCCTGGGAACTGGGAGAAAGCAAATATCACTCCTGTCTTCAAGCAGGCCAAGTGGGAATGATGTGGGGAAATCCAGGCCGGTCAGCCTCACCTCAGACCCTGGAAAGATGTTGGGAGAAAGTCCTCCTGAAGGGAGTTTCTAAATACATAAGCTGATTAGGAGTAGTTAGCATGGAGTTACAAGGGGAAATCTCACTTGTCCAGCCTGATGGCCTTTATAATGAGGTCACTATCTAGGAAGATAATGAGGAGAGCAGCTGATGTTCTTTACCTTTACTGTGAAGCCACTGTATCCCATATCATTGTCACAGACAACCTGACAAAGTACAGATAAGTGGACAATAACGGGTATTGAAAATGGGCTGAACTACTGGACCCAGAGGGTTGTTATCAGTGGCATGAAGTCCAGCTGGAAGAAAGTCATTAGCTCTATATTTCAGGGCTTAATACTGGAGTGTGACAGATGCACTTGACCCCTTCACCAAACTAGCAGTACCTTGGTACAGGCTCCAAAGGAGACAAGAACTCTGCTAGGAAACCCACAAAGGAGCAGAGTGACACAGTCAGCATCGACATATCAGTTTGGAGCACCAATCATGTGATTAACAGCTGACTCGCAGGTGGCTTTTCCATGACTCATCTATCAAGGAGCAAAGAAAATTGTCAGTACAAGGATTCTCATGCACCTTTCCTATCACGTGTAATTTGACCACTAGCCACCCACTTCATCCTGTAACTATGACAGACCAAGCGAGTCTTCTCTGTGTTCTCTGCTCATGCAGCGAGGCTGCATGGTGGTGATCTCCACTTGAGCTGGGACACCTCTCAAGTTTGCTCCTTGAGACAGAGAGATTTTTTACCAATGACAGATCCTTGGATGAGTTCAGTGCCAGTTCTCCCTGAACTGCAGCTGGACTGCATGCCAGATGAGTCTTGCCTTGAGAAGGGATGCCTGTCAATGTTTGAGATTCCTCACCTGAGATTAAGCGATCCTTCCTTGCTCAGTGTGGAGACTCCTTACTCGCAACAGATCCTCAGAAAGTGACTGACAGCATGCTGAATTATTACTAATGAAAGACTACTAATCCATGTAGCTAATCAACATTAATTACTATAAACTCTGTACAGATAATTCCACTAGACACAAGCTGTTGTCCAAGTCTGGTCTCCACTTGAGCTGGGACACCTCTCAAGTTTGCTCCTTGAGACAGAGAGATTTTTTACCAATGACAGATCCTTGGATGAGTTCAGTGCCAGTTCTCCCTGAACTGCAGCTGGACTGCATGCCAGATGAGTCTTGCCTTGAGAAGGGATGCCTGTCAATGTTTGAGATTCCTCACCTGAGATTAAGCGATCCTTCCTTGCTCAGTGTGGAGACTCCTTACTCGCAACAGATCCTCAGAAAGTGACTGACAGCATGCTGAATTATTACTAATGAAAGACTACTAATCCATGTAGCTAATCAACATTAATTACTATAAACTCTGTACAGATAATTCCACTAGACACAAGCTGTTGTCCAAGTCTGGTCCTAGTCACACCAAGGCTCCATAAGGAGTTTAGAAAGCAAGGGGGTCCACTTTGAACCTTGTGACTCAATGGGAGGGTCTTCCTTACCCTTTTGCATCTCCAGTCTCTGTGTGAATCATTCTAACTCGATTCTAACACAATCTTCCTTTGCATGTTTCTTCAGTGCGGTAATTAATAAGGTGAACGTTGCCATCAAACATTACTTAAAGTCACATTTCTACAACATCCTATTTACCTTTGACAGTGTTTCTTTAAGAGATCTAAATCACTCATCTGTGACATGGGGCTGATACTGTTCAGAATTTTCATCAATGATCTGGATGACGGGTCAGAGTGTACCCTCAGGCAGGAGACAGATGATATAAAGCTGGGAGGAGTGGCTGATACACCAGATGGGTGTGCCACTGTTAAGAGAAACATCTACAGTCCGGAAAAACTGGCAGAGCAGAATCTCATGAAGTCAACAAGGGTAAATGCACAGGCCCTCATGGCAAAAGAGGCCAACAGTATCCTGGGCTGCATTAGGAAGAGCATTGGCAGCAGGTCAAAAAAGGCTATCCTTCCATCAGCCCTGGTGAGGCCACACCTGGAGTGCTGGGTTCAGTTCTGGGCTCCCCAGTAGAAAGCGGTGTACTTATCTGAACTGAGTTCAGTGCAGGGCCACAAAGACGGTGAACAAAGATGACTGGAACATGTCTCACACTAATACAAGCCGAGAGGTAGGACCCTTCACTTTGGAGAAGACTCGGGGGATCTTACCTATGTGTATAAATACCCAATGGGAGAGAATAAAGATGAGGTGGCAGATTCTTCTCCACTGTGCCCACTGATGAAAAAGACATGGAACACCATCTGATCATGAGAAAACACTTTTTTGCTATGAGGGTGGTCAAAAACTGCAACAGGTTGCCCAGAAAGGTTGCAGAGTCTCCATGAACTAGACAACCTGCCCTACCTGGCCTTGCTTTGAGCAGGGAGGTTGGACTAGATGATCTCAAGAGGTGTCTTCTAGCCTAAATTATTCTGTGAATCTGTCCAGTACAGCTACAGGTTTCAGGATCAGGGCTGGAGTGCTCACTGTCTTACCATGCTGCACTCATGGCCTTTTCGGAACACCCTTACACTGAAGCTGCTAAGGAATTACTTAAATGTGACCACATCAGGAGGTGAGGAGGCCTGTTCCCATTTACCAAATGCAGTTGTACTGTACAGCTCCCACCTGGAGGTGTACTCCATCAGCTGTAGGAGTACTTTGACAGAGTACCAGACCTAGATCAAACAGTACTGAATACAGGCATCTTGACAGGCTCAGAGAGCAATTCCTTCCCCAGCGGCACAGAGTAATGCACATACACTTCTACTTCAGACCAACCGCACAGCCTGGAGACTGGGAATGGATTCAGGGTGCAGATAATTTGAGTACATGCTCAGCAAGGTTTTTGTGTATCTGCATAAAGGCAGAATATGACTCTGCCACTGGACAGTTTGTTTTTTCATTGCTGGAAGAGAGTGAAAGTTAGTTACCACTAGGAAAGTTTGTACACGTCTGTCTAATAGTCTAAGGCCAGAAATTTATCAGGTGACGGTTTACACTATCAATATGTAACACGTAGTAAGACTGAAAAAGAGTTGCTCAACTTGAAAATTTAAGACTCCAAATACCAAACTATTAGAAAAAACGGGGACTGTGAATTCTCTGAAGGAAAAGTGCTTTAATGAGACTTTGAACTCCATCTGTGGCCTCTATAGCTATATATCCCTATGGTACTGAAAGGCGGGTACAGTTCATTAGCTGTTGCTATTTCAGGTGAGATTTTGTGGGTTTGATTTTAGCATAAAGCAAGAGATGAGACAGCTTTCAAAGGTGGGTCTGATTTTTTACAGGATCTCTGCAGCTGCCTGACACAGAACTTTATTGTCCCATGCTACATACCCATAAACTAGGTCTGATGCACTACAATGATACTGGTGTATGTCTAAGCATCCCACTTTTCAGAGAAATTTTCCCAAACCTTTAGGACAGCTTTGACTAATCAGTGAATACAGACTGCAGCTGGCAAAAAGAACTGGGATTTTTTTCTGTGTTTTGGCCTACATACTCCAAACTGTGGCAGTTCGGAGTGTTCCAGTGACAGAAATCATTAGCTTAATGCTCCTAGTTACACCATATAGAAGCAACCCGCCTTAGAAAGTTTTTATAAAAGATTTGGATTTTAGATTTAGAAATCTCACTGGAAGTCAGTGACATTTGTCAGAGCCTGACTCTGTTCCCTCCATATTTACACAACCTAACTTGATGATAAAAATACCAGGGGAAATAGCAGTACCCACAAAACAAGGTCCTGAAACAGGAAATAAAACTTTCGTAAATTAGCCCTATAAAACCTCACATAAAGAAAAGCTTGCTCAAAAGATCAAGGAAGGTGTCATGGTCATCAGCATTTACTCTGAGAATGGAAAGATTTTTAGGACTTATTTAAAGAGGAACCATTAAGACATATTTTAAATGGAATGAGAAGAAATTTTGTGTATTAACAGCTGAGCCCTTAGAATAGGAGACAGGCTAGGATAAACTCAGGCAGAAGACAAGAGAAATAACAAGGAAATCCTTCATTTTAGCTGGAGGCTACATTCCATGTGACAATTTTTTCATCTTCAACATTTACATCAATGCTTGCTTTACTGTAAACTTTCTCAGCTCATGTGCAAGCAGCTGCAGCTTCAAAATGAAATCCTCAGTGTCCTGCAAGCCAACTGTCTGCAGGAGGCATGGACTATGTAAAACTAAAACTTTTATCACAATCACGGTGGCAAATGTCCACATGGTTTTTTTGCATCATCGAGCTTCTGTTGTGGGTTTTTTTTCTCTCTTTTGCTTCTGTTGGTTTCCCAGAAGGCAATTAAATTACTGTATCTTTTTATTTTTTTAGTTTCTTGACACCTGTTGCTGTGCCTTGAAACAGTTCACAATGATTATGATCTCTGCAGCAAAAATATATACTGTTAGTTATGTGGTAACCAACTAGCTCTACACGCTGCACCTCACCTAAAAAATCCACCGCGCAGGCCCAGAGGGTGCACTCATTGCTTGCAGTGAGCGTGAGAAAAGCCCTTCCCAGATCTTTGTTCGTGAAGCCAAGCCATGATGATGATGAACCAACTAGCTCCAGTGACAACACAACCTGAACATTAAAACGGGTAGGGTTTTTATTTAAAAATTTTTAGGTCTGGATATGACAGCTAGTGTGACACAAAGAGTTTTTAAAATATGCCTGTCCAAAGACAATTTATAAAATATTTCAAGGAACTGAAAGTGTAAATGAAAAATAAAATGGACATAAAGTTTTAGATCCCTTATTCTCACTTCAAAGGAGAACAGAAGTATGTATCTTCAGCCCAAACCTTCAAACTGCTTGTTTCTTCATCAGGAAAATTTATGGGCAGAAATTCTTAGTGCATCCCAAACTAGCAAAAAACTGTAATGAGCAGAACAGGAAGTTGCCATGAAGATAAAACATTGGGACTGCCATTTGTGAGATCCTCATTCTTGCCAGAATCCCTCAGATCAAAGGATGTTCTGACACCTCTGAGACAATCTCTACCATGAGGATTGTTGGAAGCTGGGAAATAGCACCTTTCTCTTCTCTTGTACTCTTCTCCCATGGATGTGCTCTACTGGGCTGGATGGACCCTTGCTTTGAACTTTACAGCCTTTCTTCCGCAAAATGTGTGCTCAAAAGTCTTGGTTCTGGAACCAAATATTCACAGGACTGTAATCTTGTATATCCTGTGAAACAAACATCTAGGCAGAACCTTTCTCGGAGATCTGTAATTTTAATTCCTCCAGAAACTCTTCAAGCATTCTCTTGGAGGGCTAAAAATGCACAGGATTGTGCATTCTAAAGCCCTTCTGTCTTCATTTCCTTTACTCTCAATGTATACACAAAGCCAGGGGTTTAGGAACAGATAAAGAGCGAGAACCACTGACACTACCTTTCTCTGGACCCACTCATGAACCACTGAGTAATCCAAGAAAATCACTTCTACTCAGAACTTCCTATCTGAATACCTACTCATACACTGTGTAGACTACTTTGATTACCTTTGAACTTTGGTCTCTTATTTGACAAATGAAATTGTAACATCCACCTTGCTTTAGAAGGCTCTTCAACAATCAGATTTTAGAAAAATACACCAAAACCAAGCCCTGAAACTCAAGAGAAAGGCAGTCATTGTATGCAACTAATTATAAAGCACATAAATTCTAAACAGATGTATTGTTTTAATGCCCAAATAGTCACTGGCACTTTTCTAAAGGTCTGATGTTATCTAGCATGGGGCTTCTAAGTGTCTCCATTGCTGAGTACTGCAGCTTCAAGGTTTAGGGATTTGTCTGTTGGAGGGCTGAGTTCTTTCTATTACGGCTGATTAGAGCTGATGCTGTATGAAGAATAATTACACTATACTTGACCATGCTAATGCTGACAGTATGCATTTATTGGTAAACTATGAGGTTTCTCAGTTCAGATGAACATCCACTTCTTAAAAGAAAAGGTACTTCTTCCCATTTCCAGACGGGAGTTTTGTCTTTCAATGACAAGCTGTTCATTGTCCTCCCTTTCCCCTTCCACCTACTAACAGACTTTGACTATTCCCTTCTTGATCATCTCTGATTCCAGATATCCCAGCAACCTTCCTTTTGTTTCGCATGAGTCCAAGTGGCACTGATTCACAAAATTAGAAGGAAATACAAGTTTCCACTGTATATTTTCAAGCATATGAATGGGCGCAGCCCCCCTGGTGTTCCTCAGACAGGTGACTCACTGTGAGATGGAAAGAAGGAAAAAACCCTCTGAGTCATCACCGTCAGTAAAATCTGCTTCATTCTGAACCGTACTGGTGAGGTGCCCTGAGCATTTATCAAGTCTTTTTTAATCTTTGACTTTGCTGTAAGTGTTTTTTTCAACTTAGTCATTCAAAACGGTCACCCCCCAGGTACCACGACTTGCATTTATCCCCTGTTCCAAGGATTCTAAGCATGGCTCAGATTATTTTCCAAGTAAAGCAAAACTTTTGAAAAGGGAGGCTCATGAAACACTACAGAGATCTGTGTTTTAGGAAATTCCTATATTCATTTGCTTGTGGAGATACCAACTAATGTGGTGTTGAAGAGTATCTTGTGTCAGTCTTCAGGGGAAATGGAACAACTTAGACCTTGCTTTATGATTTTCTCTACTTGAAAACAATTCTTTGAAGTTAAACGTTTAAGCACAAGACTTTAGGACTCACAGAAACAGTGTCAAACACTGAAAATTATTTGATATTTCCACAGACCACATGCTGCATGTGTAAGTTTTGTGGCACATGGCCTACTATAACCAAATAATTTTTACTGTAAGCGTTGTTCATCCCTGTGACACCGAGCTTACAACTCAGCCCAAGAAGGACTGTCAGGCTGCAGAGCCTTTTTCTATGTCCTTAGTATGAGTTACAGCATAACAGAAGTTGTCTGGCATCTCACCCTGCATCACTGAGGCCCATGGAAGCTACATTAACTATTCATGCTGCTTTAATTAAGACAGCTTAGCCTCTTGATGTATCACCTACCAATTAGTTGCAGTTTATATGCAGCTAGGACCTGCAGAATATTAGGCTGAACTAATTTTAACATATGAACATTCTTCTTTTTTGTTACTCATCTGGGCCAAGTACTTATATATAATATCTTACATTTCTTACAGCGAGCTACCAGCTTTCCTACTTGCAAAAACTGAATTAGGACTCATTAACTAAAACTGATAAAAATTCCCTAAGTACACTTGACATCTCTAAGGCATAACATCCTGTCTTTTTTTTACTACATGCAGCTACAGCTGAAGGTTTAGGCTGTCTGCACTACAAGCTACACTACTCTGCAAAATCCTCCTCATCCAGAGGGAACTATCACAGCAAATATACTTCCACCTACTTGCCCCACTCATCAGGAAAACTAACTACAGTATTACAAAAGGAAAACATGCTGACCTTCACTGTTCTCATCTGGGCTGTCTGATTAAACCCTAGCAAAGCTTGTTAGTTATAGTTTAGTCTTAGAAACAGTAATTTGGAGAATAATTCACTTCCCAATTCTTTATTTTTGGGCGGGAAATGAAGGGAGGGTCTGAGTTCACTTCACTTCTGACTCTTCATTGCCCTGTGGTGCACATAGCTGAATGCTCTTTGAAGGGAGGACACCACTTCAGTTGGGCTTTGCTTTCTATCTGGTCTGTATCTGCCTAGCAGCCAGGCAAAGTAAAAAGCAATGCAAATTGATTAGAGCTTTTGTCGCCGTTTGAGGAGGGGGCTACATCTATTAGTATTTCCTGACTTTTTAAATACCTTATTCTTAGCCTTGACAGCTATTTGTCTGGACAAACTTGGGGTTTGGTAAAGAACCTCTTCCTCCAATCACTCACCTACTAATAGCGAGCTGACAATGAGGGCAATAAAGTAGATGAGAGGTGGCCCAGACAGGTTGTCCTGTCTTCATCCTTCAGTGTTTTCAAGACCGGGCTGGATAAAGCCCTGAGCAGCCTGATCTGACAGCTTTCAACATCCTAATAATGCAATGCTGACCACACTCAGCAATTAACCTCAGAGGCTTACCAGGGACAAATGTCTAGAATGAAAACAGTTTAGGCTAACAAACCCCACCATATCTAGCAGCCATATTTAATTTATTACACACTATTGCTGCAAGACACCTCCTCCCTGCCTGCTGTTTAAAGGCTTGAATTTCACAATCCTTGAAGATCAGGGTGGGAAGAGAACATGCTTAGTACACAGAATAAAATGCAGTTTATGTTTTACTTCTTCCTTGTACTTACCTACACGTGTAGGAAATATCCTCTCATTGTTGATTTGCACTTCGATCCAGTCCATCAGAAGATTCATATACTGGGGCGCTGGCAATGCTGTGGGCTTCTTGTACTTCACGTCATCCTGCCACCGGTACTCATATCTAGGGCCTCCAGACATCACTGGGCAGGTCTTCTCTGTGCAGAACTCACAGATAGTTCCATAAATGAGGTTGATCCTGTTGAAGAAGTCAACAACATGGACAGCCACCCAGTCATTTTGGTCTTCTCCGTTGGGTAACTGCACAGCTGCTTTCAAGTCCACGCCCGAGTTCAGAGAGGCCTGGGCTCGTTTGTGAAGTTCAAACCTCTGGGTTCCAGGTTCAAACTTGCGTTTTGGGCGGAAAGTCTTATCTTTATTAAAGACTTGCTTGAGTGCTATGGACATGTCTGCTAATCTTCTGCTCTGCAACTGCTGACAGAAAAGCACGGCTGAGATTTAATGCAGGTATCTGCAATCTGTTGCTTCCTACCACAGGTCTCCCAGGCCCTGCTTTTTTCCTCTGAGAAGTTTGTATCAACTTCAGAGCAGTCTATTAGCTTTTTCCCTTGAAAGCATTCCCGAAAGTCTTCATGACCCTACGGATATGGAAACAACACACATTAGTGGTAAGCTCAAGTCTGCCCTGTCAGTTTGCTACTGTTTTACCATCATTTTCTAGTAATTATGAGCTGAAAAGCAAATACATAAC
This sequence comes from Buceros rhinoceros silvestris, assembly GCF_000710305.1. Classification (NCBI taxonomy): domain Eukaryota; kingdom Metazoa; phylum Chordata; class Aves; order Bucerotiformes; family Bucerotidae; genus Buceros; species Buceros rhinoceros. The sequence goes on along the minus strand of NW_010390229.1, from coordinate 4,477 downwards.
AAGCTAGCATTAAAAACTGGCCAAGCCCTAACCTGATGAACATTTAAAATAAAAAATCCAACTCATTATTTAGTACTAAGGAATTAACTTCTTTGTCCCTTTTAAATAACTACCCATAAGGTGGGAATTTGATATATTTTGTCTTCCTCTCTTTAGACAATTTTTAAAGCAATCATTTCATTTTGCTGCATTTTTACAGTGACTGCATACCATACATAATGTACACATAAACCTAGCAGACAAAATACAAAGTGACAATCTTATAAGACATCTTATCTAATGCTCCTAAAGTGATGCCTCTAAGGAGTCGACGTATCTTCAGCGCTCTTCTCTGTAGGAAAAAAATCCCCAAGCAAGCTTTTTCCATATTTGTTCTCTATTTTCACTTAACGAGCTATTTGTTTTTGCAACCCTCATAGAAGCCAGTTAGAGTGAAACCTACAATATTGCAAAGAAATAATTCCTGTTTCCCACAGAACTGTACAGAGATTGTTATTTTTCTTGAACCACCTTCAGGAATTCAGTAGTAGTCTTAATTTTCTATTGGATTGTGTAGAATGATCAGAAAGCAATAGTGAAACTGTCACTTTCTTTATAGATCTATTCATCTCTGCAGGGGAATACTTGGCATTGTTGTTTTAACAAAAGGAAGAGCATAGGCTTTGTGTTTTTCCATCTAACCTACAGAGAACAAATTTTTCATGCTGCTCCTATTTAAATTAAATAACATAATGTCTTAAATTTGCACAGCACTACAAAAATCCTACCCTATCAGTGGCTTATGAATTCTCATTGTGGGATTACACATGCTCCACAGTCTCCCTTAACAGAAATCATGTCCATGAAAATTTTACTATGCTGTGTAAGGAAAGAAGAAATTCTTCTGAAGGCAGTTGCTCAAAGCCTTGCTGAGGGGCAGAAATGAAAAGGTCCTTTTTTTTTTTTCTTAAGAAAACAACATACATACGCAAAGAGAAATCTGGTGTGTTAAACCCTGTCCCCACATAATAAAAGATCCTCTCCCAAATAGCTGACAGATTAGCATCCAGAGAATCTGCCAGCAAGCTGCAGCTAAACAAAACTAGCGGAGCAATGACTGCTTTTCCTTTTGCGGATGGCATGATGGAGGGATACGCCAATCATGAGCTTATGAACAGCCATTCTTCCTGTACCAGCAAAACACAAGTTTAGAGATGAACTCCAGGAAGACTACTGCCACATCTATTTTGCCTCCTGGAGTAATGTTCAAACACAGAGATCTTGAAACCTGACAAAGGAAATAAGACTTTAAACAACACTAGCCTTGGAACAATTTAGTTAAGTATCACTGGCAGGAAATGAAGGCACTCTGAAGAGACAACTTTGCCCTGCAGTTTGTTGTTTGTTATTGAGACCCATAACCTCCAGCTCTCAAATGCTCTGTGGCTGTCAGCTGTTCACATAAAAGCCTTTCAAAGAATAGGTGAGTACTGCTGCACAGACTGAGCTTGTGACTGACACACTTTGAGATGGCATGGAGCCGTTGTCCCAGTTTGCAATAATGATGTTAGCTCCAGAGTTTTCCAGTTCAGGTAACTAGGTTTTTTTCCCACTTTAATATACCTGGCAGTTTTATATACCCGGCTACTTTGACTCCCTTCCTCACCTATAAATAATCAGAACATGCATGGAGTTTTTATTTAAAGTAATGAGCTAAGCACCAAATAAAAGTCAACTTCAAAGCACACATTTTGAAGCACAGCGCCCACCGCTGTTAAACCTCTTCCAAGAAAAACAGAACACACCATATTTTACAAGCTACTTTCTAGTGAACATGCACACTTAACCAATCATATTCAATACGTACTACTGTTTCCCACTCCTCTCCAGACATAAGTCTGCATAAAACAAATTAAGGCAGAGAGAGAGCAACCAAAACATTCACCAAAACCTCATTGTTACAAGTCTTCTTTGTACCACAAGTCAAATGTTGAAACTGTCTGTGGAAGCGCACACACACATATGAATGTCACATTTAACCCAAAGACTAATTCAGAAGATGTCTCTACTATGCAGCCAGATGAAACTGTTCTTTAACCCATCAAGGCAGAATCAGAACAAACAAAAATTTCCTATGTATCTCCTCCCTGGAGAGCCTTCTGTTCAGCATCTTGCAACAAAAGCTCAGGCTCTTCCTCTTCCAGCCATCACTTTACACAATACAAAACTATGTACTATCTTTGCAAAGCCAGACTGCAGAAACCAAACTCACTTTTAACTTCTCCTACAGATTAAGCTCTGCTAAGAGCTGATTCTTTTCTCTCTAAAAGTGTGACTGAAGTCTGTGCAAAGCCAGGGCATGGATAGACTTGCTTTCTCATGCATTTTCATGTGCAAGAATACAAAATAGAAAAGTGCATGGCCTGAATTTCACAGGAATACTGTGAACCAGCTCTCTGAAAATTTTTTGCATTCTGCTTCCTGAGGGTATTTGCTATTTAATTAACCCTTGTCTTGACTCAAAAGCTAATCTAAATGAATGAAGGAATAAGCAAGAATTTTGAGACTCACCCTCTCCCTTCTGAGTGAGAAACTGCTTTCCTACAGGTTACACAGCTGCCCTTACTCCCCCCACTCAAGCAACCAGCTTGGTTAGGCTTTTTTAAACAATTGCAAACAGCATCATCATTACTTCCCTAGAACAAAGAAGATTTCACTTTATTCACAAGAGAAAAAATAACAGACTCACCTGATTTTCAGTGGAGAGTAAACACACTTTAGGTTTGGAACCTTCAGAGGCTGAAGCTAACAGGAAAGCTCTAGCCAAAGTCTGTGACTCTAAAAGCACCTTTAGTCTTTAGGCAATAAAGTGATAGTAGTTAATGGTAGGGCACTCTTCTGCTTTGGACTGAATCACTAAGCCATTGCAGCAACTTGTTCACCATTAGAATTCAAACATGTTGCTGTACCACATATGGATCAACAATCAGTGATGAGAGGTTTGTCATTCCATCTCACATCATATACTGTCAATTAAAACTTTGTAGTGTTGGACTCATAAAGCAAAGCTATTGCTTCAAAATCACACAGCATTAGTGAAAGGAAAACTCATCAGATAACCTCCACAACACAGGATGAGCAAAACCTCCTGATTTTTAAAGCACTGAGAATGTAACTTGGCTTGCTGGCCACCACTTTCACTTCCATGACAATTTTCATCTGACAAGAATGAGAAATACTCTGAGTTTCGTTATCACAACTGGTCTTGGGCACGTTACTTTAGAGATGAAACACTGTGAACAATGTTGTATTGGTTAGACTGGATCATAACTCCTTGAATTCTGTGGTACAGAAGTAATCATCCTCCTGCCACGTAAAATTATGTTTGACTATCACTAACAGACATTTTGCAGTCTCCTCTCACATCACAGTAACACCAGCAGAACTGCTCCTGACTTAGACCTGTGGCAAAGGCGACAGAAACCAGCTTCTGATCTTTCATGACGTGTCCTAACTATACAATGGGGCATTTGGACTCATGGTATACAGAGCCAGTGTTGTGCATGCTCTTCTGAATTAGATGCTTAATGTACATCTGCCCTGGTATGGGCAGCTCAGATAGAGAACTTTTTTCAACAGTTTGGCTTCTTTTTCTCTTCACAGCAATCTCTTTCTGAAGATGTGTGACAGTCACCCACAGCTTTTCCTGAGGGACTATTCTATGGCATGAATAATGCAGTTGGGTGAATTCCCTTGCTGGCAGAGCCGTGACTGAGGATGGTAACCGCAGATTTAGAGATACCTCAGAACAGAGAGCCAGATCCTCACAAGCTTCATCCATCACATCAGCACCACAGTAATCAATGCTGTCTAGAGTATATCTAGACATGCACATCTAGAGTACAGCAACTCAGTCTAAATATCATGTATACCAAGTCAATACATGGAAATAATAAATCAGTCCTACCTATGCATATACCACTAAAAAACCACCCACCACGATCACTGAGTGACTGAGTTACTGCTGAGTTAAAAACATACTATATCATTTTGTCATATACTTTCTATTAAATCGCAGGTAGCAAGAATCTTAAATGTCACATTTTATAAACACATACCTTTCATCACAGCAATAGGGAGCACTGCACAAGCTTTAGATGGCTGCTAGGAAGGTGGCTAGTAGAATACCCATTTTATTAATCAAGAAAGTGAGGAGACATGACTTCTCCAGCATCACAGTAAGCTGTCTATCTTGCTAGATACTGTCTGAAAACCAGCTCTCCATCAGCTGTTTTTCACATTTTTCTTTCCAAAATAAAAGTCTCCATTTTGAGCACTTGCATAGTCTGATCCAAAGTCAGCTGAAGCCTGCAGGTAAGAATACATTTGACTCAAACACCGCTAATCTAACATTTTGCAGACTTCTCACGTTTGGTTTCATAATTCATTATCCATATGTCCTGGGTACAACATGGTGGAACCGGATGCTCTTTTGTTG
>NW_010390228.1:33526-36178 GCF_000710305.1 Buceros rhinoceros silvestris | reverse complement strand
TGCCCTAATTTCTTCCATGCATCAGTGTACAAGCTAAATTAGAAACCTTACGAGTTGGTGCATCCCATGTTTCCTTCTGTGCTTTAGCAAAATTAAACCCAGAAGCAGAAGTTAAGCTAGGAACGGGAGAGGAGGGACTAGTACCCCACAACTTTTAAGAGGGTCAGCGCTCAACTCTTCTCCAACCCAGCTTCTCCGTCCTGCTCTCCTCTGCACCAAAGCTCAGTGTCCTGCCCCGTGGCTCTGGAGCCCAGTTCTGCTCCCTGGTTTGGCTACCTGCTTTTCTACTTCTTCAGGGAAGCCCAGTGATGGCCCCAGCCATGGACCAGCAGAGCAGCCCGTTTCCTGAGCATCTTCTGACTGTGCCCAGATTGGCCCCATGATGATCACGGTTAGACAAATAAAGGAATTTCCAGTTTAATTATCCTTGATTTAAGTCTTGTCGGATGCCTTTTCCTCCTGCTGTAACTAAAGAAAATTTCCAGGAAATCATCAGTTAAACTTCAGGAAAGGCCGAGTGGACATTTGGCCTGGCTTGGAGACACAGGACAAACAGTTTTCTCCACCTCCCCAAGCCACAGCAATGGGATCTCACCAGTTCTTGGGCCTGTGGGAAGACGGTGCCCTGGGCTGAGCTGCAGACCCCCGAGAGGGTGTTAGGCGTTGTTCAGCCTCCAGCCTGGGACACGTCTCCTCCTGGTGCCAGTGTCAGGCCGGGGGTCCTGATGTGGTACGCATGGCACTCATGCTTTTGCTCTGCTTCCCAGCCTTAAAAGCAAGGAGTAAAAGGAGAACAAAAGCTCTGTGAATTTTCCAAAGCAGAATCTTTCTGTCACCCCGTGTCTGTATAACCTCAGTCTCTTGGCTGGGGTCCATGGAGTAGTGCCAGCAGGGATACCAGCGCAGGCTTACTCATCCTCTCCATCTCTAGCAATTCTGCCTACAAGAGGGATATTTATTTCATATGCGTAAAAAAGATTTCTATAACAAAGGATCTAAACGCACGTTACTATTCTTATTTGGATGCTGTCCAGAAGAACCAAACAAAAGCTTTTTGAATAGCAAGATAGTAAATCTAGTAAATAGTAAAATCATACTACTATGGTCTAGAAATATCTCTTCAAAACTGTAAGAAATAACTGCTAAAATATTCTGACACACACCAGCAGTTTTGGTACTTGGGCTTTCATGGTGGGTGTTGCGACTAACTAACTCCTTACTCATATTTTTTCTGCTCAGTTTCTCTCAGGAGCCTGGCTGTTATTTCCCCATGCCCTGCCCCTCTCTGGTCAATAACATCCTCTTCTCAGCTTCCTCCTTGCTCTAACTTGTACGTCCTCTTCTGGGGCGATGCGTTCACCTTCTCACCGTCTGCCTTGCTTGGGCGTTTGCTCAGAGAAGAAGCTTCCCCTTGCTACGGGCGGGACCTGTGCACTGGTGGTCCCCTCCACTCCTCTCTATGGAAATGCCCCTCAGCCTTGCTCCCAGGGGCTGTGGGAAGCTGAGTTAATGAGCATGAATGGGGTCATTTTGCAAGATGCGATGCAGTTTAAGTGAGATGGAAAGACATGCTTTTACGAGATCAGAGCCACTTCAGCAGTAAAGCCACCTCTGGCTTGGACGCAAAGCTCTTTTAGGAGAGTTCTTGTGCCTAACTGCTTATAATGCTCTGTTTTGTGAATTAAAGTAAAACCAGATTCTATTATGTGAAACCCTAACACCCTGCTCATCACACCAGAGTTGAATTACGTGCTGAAAGCTCCAATAGCAACCACTTGACTGACAGGACGGGACCGGCTGCAGAGACAGCCGGCAGCAGTACGAAGACTATTTTGGTTGCTGGAAGTGGTGAAGTCACGTTAGTGAAGGGGCTGCCCAAGCTTTCTGGCTTTGCTGCTCAGCAGAGCACTGTCCCATGCCCGGGCTCCCGCTGCAGATCCAGCTCGAGAGCTCCCGGGTCACTGAGCTGTGATCCCTGGGGGGGCTCCTGCAGGTCCCGCAGCCATCCTGTCCACTGCCGTGCGTTTCCCTAGGAACCCACTCCAGTGTCAGGGATCAAAAAAAATGTTATGAGAGAAAAGCATCTTCAAATAATGCCATTGCTCACACCCACACCCAGAAAAGGGAAACGTTTATAAACAATTCTGCTTTTATTTATATAGTTTCCATGACTCTGCTCTGCCAGACTCCTCCTGTGCTTTCCCTGAGACTGCCCTCCCTACGATGTGTTTACTCTCAGCTTGTAATTTTTCAGAGATTAAGGGAGTGTAATTTCATTCACAGTCTGAAGAAACTTCAGGCATGAAGGAATCCCACTCAAAGACGACACACTTCACTGATGTGTTACCACATTATATCTGACAGGTAGAAAATGCCGAGAAAGTCAGTGGTGACAGAAAACCCCCTATGTCTACACTGTAACTTCCCAAGATGCTGTGTCAGGTCACATTTCCTGCTGGAACTTGGTTGGGGGTGATGAGGCTACTGTGTAAAAGAGGGTCAGGAAAGGTCAACCTATTTCCCCAAGTGTCCAGCGGAAGGACGGCATTGGGTCCCACAGGAATCAGTCTGGTCCTGTGCACAGGAGCCTTTCTTTTCCTGCCCTTATTCTTGCACTTGACATGCATTTAGGTACAGTGTAGCTCTGATACC
>NW_010390228.1:31981-33440 GCF_000710305.1 Buceros rhinoceros silvestris | reverse complement strand
GCTCTTCAGACATCATTTCTACCGATTTGTGCTGCTGTTAGATAGGAAACGGTGCCTGTGGTGCAGAGTGTTTCCTGCACATTAATGGCTAGATGGGAGCAAATGGTGGTCCATCAGTAAGGTGAAGGATATTAACCAAACAGTCAATAAATCGTCAGGAAATGCCCTGACCTCTGTTGGTTGTTGCTATTAAAATTGGGAAAAAAAACCCAAACCCAACCCTTGCATTTTTTCTGTATGACATAGCCACCGCTGGTATGTGTAGAATACGTATTAGCAGTCTTTTGGCTCTCTCTCAGTACTGTAGTCATCATAATTTGCTATTTTGAGGGAAGATGTGCATACGAGCTGGGAGGAATAGGGGAAGGAAACCCTTATTGCTTTCAAAGCCACAGTCAGAAATTAAGGCTCAGTTTTTCATCTTCTAAAATGCCTTTACTTCCCTATAGCATGAGTTTCTTAATTCTTACTGTTGTTTAAAACTTTGGGCTCCGGTTCTCGGAGCCATTTACCTCATCCCTTCCCTTGGGTCACTTCTATCATTTTTATCTCAGAGGATTCACCAGAATATGACCGTGTGGTGTTTGTGTGACATAGCCTGTGTGCAGAGGAGGAAATGAGAACAGAAATGCGTCACCAGCATTTGAAAAGGGTGGTACGGTACTAATAACAAGCAAGCAGCTCTGGACGTACACGGTAATGGACAAAGTGGGCAAAGGTACACCTTCGCTACAAGAGGCGGTCGTAAAGGCAAAGAGCTCAAAAGGAAGGTACTTACGTCTTTTACTTAGATCTTTGCTGCACAGACTTCTCTCCCCTGTGCCTTCCCTGGCAGGGTATGCTCCTCTTACCAGTCTGCTTTATGGACACTCTATTGACATGCTTTTAAGAACTTCTCAGAAAGGACTTCGGCTTATGAAAGGGTTAATAAGATTTCAGCACCTTGTGTCCTTGTCCCTCACAAGACATTGCTGCACAAACTATTCCAAGGAATTCTTTCAGAGGAGCACCATGTGGCTGCCCATCAGACTAAGGGCAGTAGATAGAAAAATTAAAACTATGACGACGCTAAGTGATACAAATTGATTAAACAAGGCAGAGGAATATTATAACAAAAGCGATCCTGCCACACAGCTCACCAGTATTTTAAAGATAATGCTGTTGTATTGCCATCGGAGTCAGTGGTAGATGCAGTAGTCTTTGGATAAGACCCTCTGCCTCCTGGCAGACGGTTGAGAGGGAGGTGGAGGCATGACCAATGCCTGAAGTGACTCAGAGGATGATGAAGGCACTGTGTCATTCAGCCCTGGTAGCAAATTTTTAGATTCAAGGCAAATGCCAGGTCTGTATTATTAGAGCAACCTCAGTTACAGGGCCAGGGAGAGCTGCGAGATTAAACAGATCTGGTCCAGCCATTAAATAGGTGGAACTAAATTGCAACACACGCCACTGTTTCCAC
>NW_010390228.1:22800-31899 GCF_000710305.1 Buceros rhinoceros silvestris | reverse complement strand
CGCCACGCTTTCCATCCATTTCACGAATCCTCTTCTCTGCTCTCTAAACATTAATGCTAAGTTCACCGACAGAAGAGCTTGCTTTTTCTCATGATGATGTTCCATGAACTTAGTCCATACATTCCCAGGGACTTGTAAGACACGGGTTGAAAATGATTTCTCTCTCCCTCTGTAGAGACCTTGCAGAAGCCAAGACCACCTCTGCTGCACAACGCCTCATGGTTGCCTTAAACCATTGCTATCCTATGTGATCAAGCTGCCTTTGCACACAAGTTGATGCACATCAGCCACGGCACTGCCCCATCCACGTAACTTCCATCCTCTCCATTGCAGAACGCCACTGGTTTTGCCATGCCTTCTACACACTGACCAGCAGTTCAAGTAATTCACCGTCTGAGGAATCTGTGGACTCTTCAAACCTGTATTTTCTGTGTTTGCAAAACAAATCTTTTTGTGACCCTTTCTGCCACTGTAACTCCATTAACAACGTTCTCCGGGAAGGCTAAGGAAGCACTGGGAGGTAACAGATAGCCTGTCTACTGCCACTTACTACCTCGAACCTGTTGCTTGGCCTGTGCTGTTTGTCAAGACCACTGATCTTACCTCACCTGGAACGCGGGGGGATCCAACCTGACTTACCTCCAGTGATTCCAGAGCGGTGCTTTGTGAACTATGAAGCGCTTTTCTAAGGCAGACCAAACAGCTCACGACTGTCTTGGCAGTTCCAGACACTGCGCAGTAGCCTGTTCCTCAGACATGAATCCTTGGAGAAGGACTTAATTTCACTGATCAGCTACCTATGGTGACTCATGCCGCTTAGCAGCTCACCTTTCTAAGACACTATCTGCAGAGCTGACTTGCCTCACTCTTTATTTAAGAATCTTTTTTTTTTGTCTTTTTTACTTTCTGCATATTATGTAGCACATGTGACTTCCTGACCAGACCCGCTTCTCCTCCTCCAGATCAGCTTGCTCAGAGCCATCTACTCTTTGGACCTTTTTTCCCAGTGATTTCTGGACAATGCTTTTCACTTTCTCCAGTACAATGCAATCCTCACTATCATCCTGCCTGTAAAGGTCCATGTTTTGAATATTTTATTATCTTTGGGGTGCCTTTTGCTGAGCTCAATAAATGTTCAGCACTGCTGATGTAGAGTCTGCTTGTATCACTTCCTTCTTAGTCTTTATTTTGAATACCTCTCTCAGCTTTAAATATCTGAAGATATTACTGCAATTTCAAAGTTCCAGGCAAATGGGGTTATTACCACCTTAGCTGTTTGCTTGCATTTTCCCCAACGATTTGGGGGTTTTGCCTTTCATAGTGCGAGTGCTTCTTTTCAGTGTCCCAGTGCCTCTGCCTTTTCACAGGCCAAGATATCTTCTAATACCAAGGGCACCTTAGCCACTTCCATAGCATGTTCAAGGCAGAACTTATCAGGACTAATTTCATTGCCTGTAGATATTCCTTTGTACTTTGTTCTGGGCTGGTGCCAAAAGCTTGTGGCTCACCAACTTCTCACAGTCCAGTTTTGTCCTAGGTATTTGCCTGGCATCTTCTATTAATACCTTGATTTGCTTTCAGTGCTGATGCTGCTGTGAAGCAACAGGAGATTTGCTGGAAACTTTGTCACTGAGACGATAAGGGGCAAGTGACTTTTCAGGGAAGAATCACTCATGATACTGTCAGTACCAGGTGGAATATCTGAGGTCAATTTTCTATTAAGCTGGAACATTATAATGCACGTGTAGATGCTGTAGTAGAAGCTTTTGAAGAGAAACAATCATTCCCTCACTAGTTTTTGGCCTCACCTACTCCTGCAAGCTATCAGCACCAGGGTAGTCCAGCCACCGCTCGGTACACTAGCATTTCTCTCCAACTGCTCTCTAGACCCTTGCTCCCATAACCGAACCCTTTGATCTCCTGAAGCATACGGATAGTATGCATGGATTTCGTGCGGGTGAAGTACACAGCAGGCATAGAACAGCTGGCCTCTGAGCAGCTCTATCACCTTCAGAGGGTCTTTAAATCTGTGTGTGATAGAGTCATGGAGTTTGGGAGAACACTGCTTATCATCTCCAAACTTCAATAACTCATAACAAAACCATATTTAAAAAAAAAAACCCTACTAAAACTTCAGAGATGTAAATTAAGATTTTTGCTCTGTATAAACTCTTTGTAGAACCATCTAGTCCAGAATAGGCATGAGTTTTAGGAAGAGTACAACAGAAAGTCTAGTCTTAACTTACATACCCTATGATAAAAAACCACTGTGAATTAGAGGAGCAGTGGGCAGAGGGACAAGCACAGAATCATATGGCAAACCAAATGCATTATTTATTACTTAGCAGAGCTTCTGTAATACAATTCTGTACCTTGACTTATTGATGAAGTGCAGTAAGAAAGAAATTGAATTTGTGCGCAAAGAAAACAAGGTTTTCTGTTCAGCTAACATACCAGCTAAAATTGAAACTAACACGAGCTGAAAAGATGCCATAATGTTCTTAGCCGCTACTTGGGAAATATTAACTGAAATACGCCAGAGCAAATGAAGGAAGGAGCACGTAGTAACTGCGACAGATGACACCCAGTTTTCTCCAGCTCATGCATTATAGGCAGTGGGAATGAGAGCTCCCCTTTGTGTGAAACTCATCCTCCTCCTGAGGATTCATGGTCAACCACTCGGCAAACCATTGCCAGGCTTGGCACTAACAGAGATGTGGGTTGGCACCACTGACACTACGCTACAATGATCCTTTAAAATCACATTTGCCACCAGACAGCAAGAAGGTGATTCAGAATGCAAGATCCTGTCCTTGCCCACACTTGTCTGGTCGTGAGACCTTGCTCTCACTGTCAGTAGTGATGCCCATGAGCACCAAGTCTAATTAATGGTAGTTTCTCTGACACGAAGCCTTTAGCGGACTCACAGGAGACAATGGAGACAAGACAAACAGTGGCATTGAAAAATAACCCCTCTCTTCTTTAAATCAGAGTCAGACTGTTGGTACAGTTACAGTACCCGTGGCTCTCCTGGAGAGCAGTTTCTGGCTTCCTGCTCTCTGGTGTTCAATTTCCAATCCTGCTGCTGAAGCACCTAAGCGTAATGCCCAAGGGCTGCACCTTTCTCTCTTTATTTCCGAAATGGCAGTTAGTCCCTGCTACTAAGGCTACTGTCCCAAATCTCTGGATCTTGCAACTTTTCACATAAACTACAGGGATCTTTTTGGGTCTTCACATGTCACTTCATGTCCAGTTAATAATATTTCAAGAGACTAACTTAGTCTAAGTGTGTAGTTTGCTTAACCTTAAGCAGAATAAATCTTTAAAGCGATGATGCAAACAAACCCAAAGTGTCACTGATGAGCATACAGCTAAATAATTTATTTTCTCTTTTATTCATTCTGCACATTAAACCATAATAACTTTTGATCTCTTTTTTTTTTTTGCATTTGCTAGTTTCCAAGATAGTAACTTTCTTTCCTTTTATAAATCTCACTTTTTTCTACAAGTGACAGGGGAAGTTTTGCTTGAGTCTACTGGGCCTTAAAAACTGATCAGAGATGAATTGAAGAAAACTTTTTGGGCGAGTGAAGAGTGGGTGCCTTATCAGTTTCAAAGAGTGGTGGTACATGGCATCAAAGGTTTCCAAACATTCAGACACAGAGGAAAACTTGGAGTGCAAAGAACACACTGACGCTCTCTGCTCTTCTGTGGCCTGGAAAGAACAGCCTCTGTGCCTTGCTCTGCTTTGGCTTAGTTCCCACATTACCAGCAAAACAACTGCATAGCAACCCGGCTTTTCCCACCACACTTCCTCGCACACGTTCTGTGCACAGATAAAAGTATAGCACCTAATATTCTGTCTGGATAATCCCCCTTTGGAGAGCTGTGCTCAGCCCTCTGGACACACTGGAGCTGCAACTAGCAAGGCAATTGCTGTCCTGACAGACAGCGCAGGAGAAGTCAAACCAGCCCTGTCTGTGCTGCAAGCCGTGCAGTGACGCTGGGCGCCCCGGGCAGGTTATCTGTGCATCAGACAGACAGCATGCTTGCTGCTTCCCTCCACCATATTTCCCCTAACAAAGGCAGGAAGCCATGGCCGTTAGCAAAAAGGTACACACATCCTTCCTGTTGAAAGCCCCTGTTCTGTGAGCAGTGAGGGAGCTCTCTAGCACACTCTTCACAGATGTGGGGAGAGCCCATCTGAAGGCATAAATAATCCAGTACTTAAAAAAAAATGCCGATTTCAGCACTTGATATTGCTTTTTCAGTTACTGCCTTTAAGGAGCATTTACAGTGGAGTTACTGAATATTTAAGCTACTTTCCTTACAGTTTCAGCACCAGTAAAAGAAAGTTGCCTTGAATCTTTTGCAGCTTTCTCTGAGCAACATGCTGAAGGGACCACAGAATATCCAAATTTGCCCGTATGCGATCTGGAAGCACAAGCCTTCTCATCCCTCCAAAAGAGAGCAGCGTGTGAGCAGCACTGTAAATAAGCTCTAACCAGCGTAATTAAGACAGCACTCTTAATGAAACACGGAGAAATAAAGGCAGCAACTTACTTGCCGTCTTCATAACTTCCTCAGGAACATTGTCTTTTCAAATGAGTGCAACAGGAAATTGTGGTGATTACGGGTGAGCTGCGCGTCTGCAGCGCAAACCACCCGCTGCAAAGTGCAAGGGCAGTCAGCACGGGATTGGTAAGCAACAACCGACAGCCGCCTCCCCTGCTTCTAGTGCTTTGCATGTAAATCTTACACAGACACCATGTGGAGAGAAGAGACTTTAACAAAGATCCATGTCTGCAAAAAGGCATTATTATCCTCTAGTCTCGGAACAGCAACTCTTGCCTCTGTGAAGTGCTGAGACCTACAGATGGAAAGCATCCTGAGGGATAAAATCCTTCATTACTCTGTCTATCTGGACCAGTGTTCACTGTCTTTATTAAAGGCAATACTGACCTTTTACTTCCTCTCTGTCACATTGGGATGAACTTGGACCTCTCTTGCCCTGTCTTTCACTGCAGTGTGATGGTGAGGGTACTGGGAAGAGATGTGCACACTCATGGGTCGAGTAGGTCCAAAGACAGTTCCACACACCCTTGCATTCTCGGCTGAGGAAGAACTTTGGCTGTAAGTGAATCAGGACGCTGCTCCTACCTTCTTCTTAGAAGAGGGTTTCATAGTAGGGCAGACAGCTAGCTGAACCCGTGCCAGCATCCCACAGCCTTTAAGACAAGAACTATAATCTCTTTTTGTTTCTGAATTAGCATCTGGCAGATGCAGAAAGCAGCCATTGATACCCAGCTCACAGAAATACATGTGTAAGACGGTGAACTCATGGAAAAGCTCTGATAACTTCGGATACTGCAGGCAGTTTGGCATATCTCTAATAACTGGATTGCCTCACCAAGGTCTATACTTTCAAATCTGCATTTTTGTCAAAGCCATTTTAGCACCCACTGGATGGTTAGATAAGGTAGAGGCTAGCAGCAGTGCAACGAAATATTCATGCAAGTGGATGAAATGCTGTTAACTAAGCTGTAACTGCAAGAACAAATTCTGACTGCTATGACACCTGAAAAATCTTGCAGGGATGGTATGGCTGGAAAATCTAGCAGAATTAGAGAAAAGAGCAGCTGTACAGGAGCGCTGAAAGGCAGATCTAGCCTATGGAACCTATAAAACCCATGTGTTCCTGGGCATGAGTCAAGAACTTTGCAGAATGCTTTTAGGATCTCGGTGTGACCCTGTAGGGTTAGTGATTAAGGAAAAGTATTTGGTTTTAAGCTGAGTCAGCTCTGTGACATAGGCTCAAGGAGGTCCTGCTTACGCAGCTACATGTCAGACGAAGAAATCGCAGGAGATGCACGTGTCAAAGGAAACATCTGTGCCAGCCACCAAAGCAAGTTAGCAATGCTCTGCTGCGTAACACGGGCAAAAGGACACAGAGGCTCCCTGATGGAAAAGTTTTACCTAGCTTTAGTGAAATGCATCTGGTTCCTTTGCATTTTTCCCATATTTTTCCTCACTGCATCTGCAGATGGTCTGAGCAGCAGTGTCTGGAAAAACACCTTGAACTTCCACGGAACACCTGGCTGCACCAAACACACCTCTCGTGAGGATCATCCGATACTCTCAGTAACTTCGCCGCTTTTTGGAGAACCTGCGAACACAGACAGAAAGCAGCATCCTCCCCTTCCCCCGCCCTCCACCACCTTACCAGCAGATAACTGCACCAGACGATTTGACAGCAATGGTGGGTATTGCTAGCTGACTGAAGTGAAAAGGCTGTCCCCCGAGGAGTCGGATGTCTCTGCGATTGATCCAGAGCTAAAGGCCCTTTGCCCTTGAGTTTCTTCTACTTCCTCTCTGGGCTCCTCTTGTTGCTTTAACTCTCTTACTGTTTCCTTTTCAAGTGACTCTCCACTTTCTGGCTTCCTAACTTCTCTCTTACTCCTTTACTAAAAAGATTCCTAATAAAGAATAATATAAATGAAAACAAAATTAAAGGCCTTTTTTGCCTTGATTTTTTTCTCTTTCTCCCTTTCTTCTTTCCTTCAGTCCAGACACATAATGCAACCCTTTGGGACTGCTCTGTCTCCCTTCTCCTCTTGCCTCACCCCACGTTTTCAGGTATAGCCACTGTTTCTCTTTCTTCAGTTTGACATTGCTAACTGCTCAGTGTAAGTTCATCCAGCTCTCCTCCCCTCTCTCTCCTAGTCCACCACCAATTATTTTGAGCCATGCTGCACGTGTAACTGAACAGCAGTATGAGAGGAGGAAGAGGAACCTGCTGCTACATGCTGGGGACCAGCTTCACAGGAGGATGTGCGTGTTGTAACACATGGCTCTTAAGTGACTGGTTTCCTACTTAACTTCAGAGCCTTAATCCTTGCATGAAACCCACAACAGCTGAAGGAGAGAGGCACCTGAACTGTTGCTAGCAAGGATGCTTTCAGCCTGAGCTCTGTGAGGAGCTCAAACACAGGTTCTGGTGGTTGTTGGTCTGACTAGCTGCCAGCAAGACCCCTTTGAGTCGCTGGGTGTTATGCCCCTGGCTCTTCACTGCAGGTAGGCACTGCCGTCCTCTCTATGCTCACAGACATGAACTCTTGTCCTGAAACTAGGCACCTGTGCCAGTGCTTCTTCACACGCTTTGTCACAGTTGTTACCATCAGAAGACCTCCAATTCCTATCAATCCACTGCTTGGACCAGTGTACAGAAGGTCCAGATTCCATTTTTACCTCCTCACAGAGCACTGCAAACTCTGTGTTTTCCTACCTAGATCCTCTAACTGTCAGATTACAGAAGAAGATATTGCTGGCCTTAAATGCAATTAAATTTTTCATTTGACTGAGAGTAAATCACATACCAAGCACTTCCCTGGAAGCAGTTCAGTTCACAGGGAAGGGATGCCAACGCAGCCCCAGAGGAGCTCCCAACTTTGGCCTCAACATAGGATGGGGTTCTCCCGATTCCCCACGTTGAAAGTGTTGCTCCTCACATTGAATATTTACACATTGACACTGAGTCTCTTCTTCGCCTTGAGCTTTAAGCATTCACCTAGGTCTGGGGAAACCCATTTGTCGGTGGGATATTTGTTGTTAAGTATTCACAAGTGTGGAAGGAGTTTTGCAATAGAAAAGATTCAAGCTGCCTCAGCCTAGAGCATTATGTAGCTAATTTAAGCATCCATAGTAGAAGCAAGCAGAAGATGGACTTGAACGTACAAAAAGTGTTTGAACTACTGTCGAACGGGGGAAATGTCTTGTACATTGAACCAGATTAATTGAATGTACCTAGTCTTACCAATGAGCTCTGTAGAGAATTGCTTAAAATAAAGATCTCAGCGTAGCTTAGATACATACACTAGGTAGCAACAGACTGTACACAAAACACACACTGAACCCCCGAGGGAACTTCACTGCTGGAAAGTTGGCACACAGAGCCTCCCATTTGTGTTGTGTGCACGTACTGCAGGAGTTTTGAAGAGATGAATTTTTAATTCGGATGCCCAAGTCTTTGTTTTTCTGCTGCAATACTCTTGAGGCTAAATGAAACACTGAAGTGAATTTTTCCTTGCCAGGAGACATATCTCTGCGTGGGATTAATGGGGTTTACCCACTGCCATTTTCTCTTAGGATCCAGGCAAATGTTCAGATAAATACGGGTGAGACAAATATCGATCCTGCATTTGGATAACATTAGGCCATTACCTGCAATGGGCAAATCTCTCCACCTCATTTATGCAACTATTTTCACTTGGTGAGACACCTTGCTGCCCTCACCTAAACAAAGAAAACTGCAAACGCAGCCATTTTCTCCTTGGAATAAATTCTAACTGTTCTTAGAATGATCAGATCTGCTAAACCAGACCTGTAATTTAGGTCTATAATCTAGCTCTGAAAACAAAGACCGTGGAGGTTTACTGGGCGGAGAGACAAATACCTGTGGGCTAAATAATTACTCTGAACACTCTGTTTTGATAAACACTGCCTGGGACAAACACAAACCACAGTAATTCCTATTAAAATCATGGCTCTCTAGGGCTGATACCTATCCTAAACAGATGTTTACACAAGTTTATGTTTTGAATTAATAAGGAGTTGTTTTGGGGTTCAGCCTTTTTATTGCAGAAAGGTCTTTCTTCACATCAGCTGTTTTCATTGATAGACACATTCCTGAGCAACATTTTAAAAATATGGCTATTGCTTCTTCATTTCTTTAATTCACACCACGTCACTCCACTGTGTGAGAACAGGCAGGATAAGATTAAAACCAAGCACGGCATCAAATTCTTCTCTTTCTTAGGAAGGGAAGCCTTTTCCTTTCAAAGCACTCTTTAAGGAAGAACCTCTGAAAAATACCTGAATCACAGAATGTTTCAGGGCTGCTTCTCCTCCACTCCTCGTAAAAATGTGTTCCCCACAGTATATCTGCTAGTTCTTTGCAAACTGTATGTCTGAAATCGATACCGGACATTTCCTTTTCAAACTCAAAATTGATTTTAGCCAGTTAAAAGACAACATCAAAACAATTCCTGGTCATCTTTTCAGAATAACTGTTAACGCAGATGGAAATGCTTGTTCATTCAG
>NW_010390228.1:0-22702 GCF_000710305.1 Buceros rhinoceros silvestris | reverse complement strand
CAGGAATCCCCACAGAGCATCTTAGAGGGAAAAAAACCCCAGAACAATCTTGAAAAACAGACAATTCCTGTCCCACTAAGTTGATTCCAACCATTGTAAGGAGTGGTTAGCAATCTAAGGTGAGTGGCCATACTAACACTGTGCTGCAAAAAATGTGTACCCTACAAACAAAATAAACACCATTTCTTTTACTTCCCTCAGCAAGGACACAAAATATGGAAAAATACGGAATCCCGGTCAGACTGCCATATTTCCAGCATTTCCAGCTGTGGTCTCACATGGTTGTAACTCCTCTAAGCACTCAGGGCAATTACTTATCCTCGGAATACGTTTAGTTCACTTTGCCAGTTCCGTGTCTGTTTATCTTGGCCTTGTGCAGCCTGTGCACAAGTTCAAAATCCGTTGGTTTAAAATGTGTCTTTACTCAGGAAGTGGACGGGAAGGGTCACACTTCTGTGGTTTGCCCTCTGCAGACTCACTGTTTTCACTGACATCGTAAGTTTGTGTGTTTTTCTAAATTCTTTGAGACTTGTAGAGGTGACGTGAGAGAGAAGGAATCATCAATCCTACTCCACGTTGCGTTTGATGAAACAAATTCTTAATTTGGTCCTATTTACTTGCAGTTTACAGAAACCAGTGCAAGTCACGGCATTCCCCAGGCTTCTTTGGAGTGTAACTTCACTTGAGTATAACTTCATATTTTATTGGTTACGGGCAATGTGTAAAAAATCGTTGAAAATTCAGGTACCAAACCGTTTCTACAAGTTTAGCAGCCCAACCCTGTGTTTCTTCCTATACGTAAACCCAGGACATCTGATTCAGTAGACGAACTCCCTTTTGGTGAAGGCAAACAGAACCTAGAACTGCAAGGATTCAGAGAAGACACGTATTTTAAGCACCACCCTTTTAGTAAAGTGAGTGATTTTTTTTTAAGGATGGGTCTCCTTAAGGACTTCTGAAAAGGTATTGCTTTGATATGGTAAATGTAACAGGCGTTGACATCAAATGTGTTTTGTCATGTCTATCTTCTCTAGTTAATGACAAAATGTTACCTAGAAGATGCAGCTAGGTGCTAGAATTTTTTTACAGTGCAGGACACCCTGTGAAAATATACATAGAATCTATTATCACATACATCTATAAAAACTTCTTTCTAGAAAATGCAGAATTTAATGTGAAGCGTGAAAGTTAGTAAGAAAAGCTTAGCCCTCTGGTTAAATCATCTCTCAACCCACTTTTTCTGTCAGACCCTAGGTCTGACATACCTGAAGAGACATACCGAAAATGTTTACAGGCATAGAGAATCTCAACACTGAGACTTATTTCAAACCTTAAAAAATACATTTTGCATTTCTAAAGTCAAGCATATTATAGCAATTTCTACTAACACCATCACACTGAGATTTTAAAGCACAGATCACCAGAATTTTGGCACTAATAGCTTGCCTCCCTCATCCACTAACTCTCAGCAACAGCAATTTCTGAATTTTAAAGCTACAAATGCATTTCAAACTCCTTAAAATATGCTTTCAACGAAGTGAAAGTTATTAATTAAGGTGACAGAAGGTTTTGGTAATTATAACCAATACAAAATGACTGCAGAAATTGCGATGCATATGCACGATCGTGGAATGACGACAACAAAGCGATTAATTGAAAAAGCAATCCTGCTTTGCGCTGAAGCAGCTGCTCTCTGCCAGCACCTCAGTGGATGGAACGCCAGTCTTGTCTACTGCGTCATTTCTCACAATTCAGAGACCGACTTTTGGATAACGATTTCACTGGTATCACTATGAATGAACACAGACACACCTCGCCAGACCAACTCATTCTGAGCCTGCCAGTTGCTGTTTCAAGGCAGGGGTAATGCAGAGAGAAAGAAACGCAGGGTGCTGTGACATCCACCAATAACTCCTGGTGCTAATGCTTTACTGGAGGGTCTTCTTCCAGCCGCTGGGAAAGGATTTGGGTTGGGAGTGCATCAACTTCAAGTCATCTCAAAGCCAATGTATCTTTTTACCAACTGTAAGTTATCGATCAAGTGAATAAACAGATAATTACAGTAACTGACTGTTTAAGTTAAACTGTTATTCCCAACCTCTTATTTATGTGGAATTCACTGTGTGAAGTAAAATCAATTGCTACACAATGGGCCATGAAAAAAAATAGCAAGTTCAGGACATGGAAACAGTAAGAAATGTGCATGTGCAGCTGCTAGAGACAAGCGCTCTGCCTGAGGGCAATAAAGTCCTCAGAGCCTAATTACAGATACAAAACAGGCAAATTAACTACTTTCTGCATACCTGGTATTAAATGTACAGTTACTGCTGGCAGTCGGAGTTCATTGCAATGTTAAACCCTATAACCTGGCCCAAAGGAGTGGAGATTGTAATGGATACACCTTTAAATTGTTGTAACCCATCATTTGGGTTGTATGTTATAGGAATTACTGCAGCAGGAACCATCTGAACCAATGAGGAGGACAAGACTTCCACGAAGCAGTGCAAGTGCAGCAGTGAGCTGACCTGAGCTGGCTTTGGTGCCCATGAACTCCACACAACACAGCACCTCTCCTGTCCTGAGTGACCACCTTAACAGACAGAGCCCAAAGTCACGGACTAATTGAACTCAGCGGAGATTTTGTGGACATTTTAAAGACATTTTACAGTGGTGGTCCCCGGAGTAAAGGAATGAGATCTGTGTATTATATCAAAGGACGGGAGGGTGGTGATGGTTAATGAGGATGTATTGGATCGTATTGGGACCCCAGCATGATGTAAATAGTATGGAATAAGGGGTGGAGAATGTGCTGGTTTTGGCTGGGGAGGAGTTCATTTTGTTCACGTTAGCTGCCATGGGGCAATGTTTTGGATTTGCTGGGAACAGTGTTGATAACACAGGGGTGTTTTAGCTATTGCTGAGCAGAGCTTAGACACAGCCAAGAACTTTTCTCACACCACCCTCTGCCAGTGAACAGGCTGGGGGTGCACAAGAAATTGGGAGGGGGCACAGCTGGGACAGCTGACCCCAACTGACCAGAGGGTTATTACATACTATATGACGTCATGCTCAGCATATAAAGCTGGGGGAAGAAGAAAAAAGAGAGGGACATCTGGAGTGATGGCGTTTTGTCTTCCTAAGTAACCGTTACACGCGGCGGAGCCCTGCTGTCCTGGAAATGGCTGAACACCTGCCGGCCCATGGGCAGAGGTGAACGCATCCCTTGTTTTGCTTTGCTTGCACACACAGCTTTTGCTTTACCTATTAAACTGTCTTTATCTCAACCCACAAGTTTTCTCACTTTTGCTCTTCCAATTCTCTCTCCTATCCCACCAGTGTGGAAAAGCCCCTCCTGTGTGGGGCTTAGTTGCCAGCTGGAGTTAAACCATGACAAATATATTCACCTGGCATTTCCAAACAGACCTATTTCTGTGTTATTAGGCCAAGGAAGGACACCAACCTGAAATGCAAAGAACTTCTAAAGAGTCACACATTGATGAACTCCTTTCATCACCTGGGTTAACAGCCAGAAGATGAAAGCCCATACCTAAGAGCTGTAAAAGCCATACCTACTGCTCAATGAATGAGCTGAGCCTGAGGAGCTTCTCTGTAAACAATTTTACAAGCAGTGTTATAAGTAAAATAGAGTCATTGGGGAATTTTTGTTCTACACTGACAAAGATTTAGTGAGAAAAGATCTGTGAAACAACTTACCAGAACGATTTAGCAGAGTAGTAATAAAGACAACTGCGACAGGAGTCAGGTGTGCTGGTCCCTTCTTTGTCTCTTTCCTCGAGCACATGAATGGAAAGATTTATTACCAAAGCTATTTGCTTGTTGAACAGTTATTATCAGTTCAGGAATTGGTGAATGAATGTTTGCAATTCCCTTTTTAATGACCTGTTTATACTCTTTATTTCCTTTTAGAGCTCTGTGGAACAACTGGTAATTTTTAATGAACCGACAAACCCCATGAACTACATGTATTGTAATACATACACCCATCAAGAGTGCACTTTATTACAATGACAGACAGTGCTGGCTCTTGTAGAAAACATATTAGCTGCTTAAAATGTACCCGCTCTGGGCTACAGAAAATAGTTAAATCCGTGTGACACAAAATGAAAAAGAAAATTACCTGCAGACGCTCTGGTGGCCCTTGCCCTGCTCTCGTGGTCTGTGATGTCACTCTCTAGTGTGACAGGGATCTGCAGTACACTGCTTGCTGACCTGGGGGTTTCAGGGTGTGGAGCCACACAGCTCCCCTCACGTACATAGGAGAAGTACATCGGGCCTGCCAGAATCAAAGGCATGCTTTAAGTCAGAATTTGGCTTTTGCAGTAGGGTAGCAGAGAGACTTAACCTAAGCATTGCAAGCAGAAGCTTGGTTGCAATCACACATAGTCTAAACGGAAAAACAGAGGAAGGGAGAGAAGAGAAGGCAGGAACGAGACATACATCAAAGCAGACTGGTCGTCATAAGCCATGTTCCTGGAAAGAAGGAAACACTGGAGCCAGATGAGGAAGCAACCAGAAAGATAAACCAGAAGCCAAATGCTCTGCTTGTAAAAAGGGCAAAAATAATAATTTCAAGCCTGTGTGTCAGGTTCTTGCAGCTGCCGGGCTCTACCCAGGAGCTGCCCATGACCCTACTGCCGAGCTCGGGATGGCAGCAGCACAGCAGCACAGCGGGTGGGATTGCCTGCTGTGCCAGACCAGCAACAACCTCCCGCGTACTTCTGCAGCTCAATATCTGCGCTTCATTTCCACTTAAATATTAAGTGAGAGATTTCATCGAAACTATTGCAACTGCTTACACGCATGAGGATAGCGGGATTTACCGTGAACAGTCTGGAAAGGCCAAAACAACATTTGTTTTGTTCAATTTAAAAAGCTGTTCATTTTCTCAGTTCCAAGAAAACTAAAATGATGGCAAGGAACGTAATTGTGCAGATTGCCTGAACTGGTGTCAGTTACTTTTTAATCACTGAAAATTAAATTAGGCTTGAAATATACATTATTTATTTCTCGTCTGTGTTGTCCAAAGACAGTGTACCCAGCTAACAGATAGTGAATTGTAATTACAAGACTATATAATTATACCAAGACTATATAATTTAAAGACAATAAGAAGGATAAGCTGGCTGTTCAATATAGAATTTGTTCAATTTCACAGAATCACAGAATCACAGAATGGCAGGGCTTGGAAGGGACCTCTGGAGATGATCTAGTCCAATCCCCCTGCTAGAGCAGGTTCACACAGAGCAGCTTGCACAGGATCATGTCCAGGCGGGTTTGAATCTCTCCAGAGAAGGAGACTCCACCACCCCTCTGGGCAGCCTGTTCCAGTGCACTGCCACCCTCAAAGTAAAGAAGTTTCTCCACGTTCAGATGGAACTTACTGTTTTCCAGTTTGTGCCCGTTTCCCCTTGTCCTGTCACTGGGCACCACTGAGAAGAGACTGGCCCCACCCGCCTTTTAGCTATTGAGAAGCACTGATGGGATCCCCTCTCAGTCCTCTCTTCTCCAGCCTAAACAGACCCAGGTCTCTCAGCCTTTCCTCGTCAGAGAGATGATCCTGTCCCCTCATCATCTTCACAGCCCTCCATTGGACTCTTTGCAGTATCTCCTTGTCTTCTTTCTTCTTCCCTCAACCTGCTGGCGGCACTCTTCTTAATACATCACAGGATACCATTTGCCTTCTTGGCCACAAAGGCACATTGTTCGCTGATGCTGAACTTGTCCACCAGGGCTCCCAGATCCTTCCCTCCAGAGCTGCTTTCCAGCAGGTGAACCCCCTAACCTGTACCGATGCAATTTACAGCAGTTTATTTAACCAAAACAGTAAAATAGAAAATGATGTAAAATATTATCCTTCATCCTAAGTTATTTTTAAAATTGCTTTTCATTTTCACTTACCTTGAAGGTGCTATTTACATGTTTCCAAGCATTGCAGTGATTCGTTTTTCTGCCAGTTTTACAATCTTATGGATTGTCTTTGGTCACAACCATCAGGAAAAAGGCATTGTTAGGTCTCCAGGAAGCTCTAGGAAGCTTCAGGTAGCACAGCTTGCATGGATCTATTCTGCTCTCTAGCACTTCTGGAGTACATGGATGCCTGGTATTTAGAAAATGGATCCCATTTTAATTAATGTATTATTTATCTTCTTAATGGGATTAAATTTATTGCATTTTGAGGGAGATCAACAGCAGCCTGCAACTACTTCCACAGAAGTCAATGTCAGTATTGATATCAGGTACAGGAAATGGACTGGTCAGACCTAAGTAATTCTTAAACCTTTCATTATAGTACAGTCAAACAAAGCTCAGAACAAAGGAGACATTCAGAAGATTTGATTTTCAATGCTTTATGTTCCTCTTCAGGGACTGAGAAAACGGGAAGAGAATAAAGGCACTGTAACTGCTCCCATGAACAGTGACTTCTGCCATTGCCTTTCATCTAGGCTAAACGAAAAGTCGACCCTACCATTGTCCTACCACATATAAACATTCTGTACCACACGCTTTTCTTGATGTTCCCTCTCCTATCGTAACTCGACTTCTAATGAAAACACCAGTTATCCCCTATGGAGTTAAACCTTCAAAGGTTAAACGGAAGGTATTCTGATAAACAGTATATGTTTACCAGAGCTCTATTCACATTGCTAGAGAGATCTGAGGTGTTGAAATTAGTCTGCTCCTTTGAGTTGGAAGTTTGCCTTTGCGCTGTCAGTTGTTTTACATCTTATTTTTAACGGTGCTGGCTTCCAGTTAAACTGAAATAGTTTGATACTTTCTGTGTAAAAAATCATGGATTCTCCCTTAAAAGTCCTGCTGCGAGGTACAACTGTTATTTTCATTTTTTCATGCAAGCCTGAAAACCTAGAGGTTCAAGAACTCTCTCCTTCCATTTTCTGGTGAAGAGAAGAAAGGAGTCCAGCTGACTTGCACAAGAAAATTACCTATGCCTCAGGATGGAGGGGTCAGCTCTTTCCTCAGCTCTTGGTGTCTGGGAGTACCAAGCCTGTGGAGAAAGTATCCACACAGACATCCTCCAGGCCACTTGCTGCAGAGATTCTCTGGAGTCCTCCTCTTTTACACCTGGGGTGATGGAGCTGAACACAGCAAGAGACAGCAAAAGACAGCGAGGACAGTAACGGCTTCGCTGCTGGGTGCTGGGGAAGGGGCAGCCTGCGGCTCTGCCCCACTGACTAGCCAGTTATGCCTCTTGGCTGAGCAGCTACCCAGGCAGATATTCAAGAGCTGTCTGAAGCCCCTGTGTGTGTTGAGGTCTGAGTTGGTCAGGTGAGGATGTAAGCACTGAGATGCCAGCAGGGAGGAGGCGGCAAGGGGCATGTGGGCAACTATTGCAGGATGGGGAGAGTTAGGAGCAAGACGAGAGTTACTGCAGAAGATGCCTACAGTGTGACATGAGGAAGCTGGAGTGTTCTGTGGTCTGCTCCCCGCTATGAGCAAGGTGGCCCTGGGCTGCACGGACAAAGAGCAGCTGTGAAGATGGCACAGAAGAGAGACTGTCTTGAGAGCACCTATGGCTCCTGGAGCAGGGCTCAGCAGATGGGGATGTGACGTGATAAAGGCCTGAAGATGATTTGTACTAGTGGGTGAGGAATCAAGCTAACAGTCTACTGAAACACTGTTCGAGGTTTCATTTTTACATTAATAGAAATGTCCTTGTTTCTTAACTGTGCTGATACTTTTGAAGGTGTAAGTACCACCAATTAGAGGTTCCTAGGATGATATTGAGTAGTCCCAGAATAAAACTGATGATGACGGAGCTGGAGGCATTTGTTAACTTCAATTCAGTATTTCAAACCCAGCCTTTCTGCTGCTGAAAACCCCTTGAAAATAAATAATCCTTGTAACTGGCAAAAACATGTCTTTAAGAAGCAACCATTTGTGCAGCCCATTTGCAATAAGCTACACAAAAAGCTGATGGAAATGCTGGGTCCCTCTATTTTTTTCAGAACTGTTTTGTGCGTGTGCGTGTGTGTGTGTGTGAATCAAAGCAAATTTCTACCCTACAGATAGTTAAAAAAATATTTAGTTACACCTACCTCTCCCTATTCAGTCTGTACAATTTGTTCATTCTTGATCTCAAATGGGGACTGAATTCTACATCAACCTGAATTCTTCAGCAAGCAAAAAGTTTTAAGAACAACGAGAGAACCTGAAAGCTGATCTCCTTGGTGAGCCTGGTTTCAGAAGGCAGGCATCAGGAAGGACAGTGCTAGAGACCCTATTTCGTACTGGAGCTGAGGTTGAAGTAATGGTAAATACTTGGTCTTGCATGGCAGGTTCGGGATTTGTTTTTCCTATGAAGTGCTGCTGTGATATGCCTACCAATTCCCTCCTGAACTCCTGGAGAATGCCTCCATAAATTTCCTTCTCTGTAGAGGAGGACTAGAGGGATTAAAATAACTCATCCAGATTTGTCTAAATTACTTCCTATACCCCAATATATCAGTAATGTCACACAAGCCATCATTCAAAGTGCTTCAGCAACAGCTGAAAAATCTAGGTGGATACTCTGCAAAGACTTCTGTAGTGTCTGGTGGACAATATGTATAAGAGATAAAAATAAAAGGTAAGGGGAAAGCAAGCTTCTTCCCTCCCACCACCAATCAAATATCATTGCTGATCACCCTTAAGAGCTGAAGAAAAATCTGCGCTGAACTGGGCGTTTTGTGGGATGGGACTTGATCTGCAATGGGGAAGAAAGGTCCATTGCCTTCCGAGTAGTAAAAAGCCAAAGGGACTGTGTGCGATGAACAAAAGCACTAATCTACTCCGACAAATCCCTCTGCAACTGCTGCAAAGCCCAGCAGAGGCCAGATTAATATCCAGGCATTCCGCAAATTTTCTGGTCAATATTGGTCTAGCAAATAACAATTTAACAACATAACGAAGGAAGCCTTCTGAGTGATGAATAGGAAACGCACTGCTATATACGGGATACAATACTGAAATAAGTCCAGCATTAAACTGCATCTGAAGAAAACCAATAAATTCTAAAAACAGACAAGAAGTGGAAAAGAAACTCTATTTATTTTTCTCTTCAAAAAGCCTCTAACTGCTGACCTTGCACTTCCTTGAAGATGAGTGAAAGACAAGAAAAGAAACTTGATTTAAACAAATATAAAAGTGATTTGCAGCCCATTTGTTGACAGCCCTGTAACACTGTCTGGCAAACAGCTACCAATCTGGGTAAGAAATCTGTTTGATTAGAGTGGCAAGATGGCTACAGATGGAAGTGGCTGCGTGGAGGAGCCCAGCCAGGCAGTGACAGGGTTGCTTTTCCTCCGGAGCTCCACAGGCAGAAACAAAACAGTGGGGCCAAAATTTTATTTTGCATCAAAGGATATCAGGATTTTCAGCCATCTGTGCCCCACTGTTCTCCTGAGAGACAGCAACCTTTGACATGCCAGCTTGTGCTAAAAGGGGAGGAGTGGCTAATTGGATTCCTAGTCCATTAATACGAATCTTTTCACTGACGCGACAGCAAGTGTGATCCCTTATCTTTGCTTCCCCTCCTGCTTTATGTGGCTGTGTAAAATGCGAGCTGGAAGTTGGTCGCTGCTACTCACACTTCACTGGAGGGATCTCCAAAAGGGATCTCTGCACAACCTGAACTACTGAGCTGAAAGGTGCAGAAACCTCTGGCCAAACTGAGCCTTACAGGGGTAGGGTTTACTGCTAGGTGAGTCCATCCACCGGTACTGTGGAAGGAATCACGCATATTTACATGGGAGCTGAATTTGGTGTACAAAGTTCCTTTACAAGCACTGCTTGTTGCAATCCACAGGAAGAAAAAGTGGTTATTTTTGTCCTGTGTAGGGATGAGCAGGTTTTACAAATGAGGCTGTAAATAGACTCTGATCCTCAAATAAGAAGATGTGAGCGATGCAAAGTGTATTGCAGCTTTAATCCTGTCATGACCACATATTGGTAATTGCATTATGAAGTTGCATTGTTTTCTCCTATTCAGTTTAGTGGGACAGAGCGAGAAAGGTGACATTGGGAGCATCTGTGAGCCCAGAGTAAGTGCTGTAAGTACTCTGAACCCACAAAAATGACTCCTGTTCTGCTCTTTCATTCTCTCCTCCAGCTCATCAGCCAAGCGCAGTTCACTGCCACCCTAAACATAGGAAAAAAGTCTTGGAGAGGAGAAAAGGAGCTATAATAGTGCAAGATCTACGGGGAAATTGCAGAGGACTGAGCTGAGTGTTTTACTAACTGGTACATCTTTGTTAGAGAACATCCAGACAAATTTCTTTGGGCATACGGATTTAAGAAAGGATTTTTGAGAGGACATATCACTAACAACTGTTAGATTTGGGGAGCTCACAGATTCTTTTATGTAGAACATTACTGCTTTGGCACTCCTGAAACAAGTAAAAAAGTATGAAAAAACGCAGGGAGAATATGAACAAAAGAGAAAGGAGAAGAGGCAACTCAAGCCACCACAGAAACCATACGCCAATGACGCAAATGAACAGTGGTGTCCAGATCCGTGGCTGGGAGCTGTGGCAGAAGCACTGGCTAATGTCTTGAAGCGTGGCTGGATGAGCTTGTATGTAACACGTCGGCAGCTGCCAGCGTTCTCTCTCCACTGAGGTTTCCACTGTGCTATGCCCTGAGTTGTAAAAGGTTACGGCAGCTACGAGGAAATACCCACCAAGGACAAGAACTGAGGTTATATTGAGACAAGGCTGCAATAAGATGAGGACAGCAGCAAAGCCAAGCGGATGGAGTCAGACTACAGAAAAAAGCTTGGTTTCCTGTCCTGAAGCTAAAATAGTATCTTCTACATCACCAGCCCTCACTGTCACCTTTTTGTAAGCAAACTGTGGTCCTCAGACTACAGCCTCTGCAGCAGTCTAACAGATTCCCTGGTAGAAAGACACCAAGTAGGTGTCTATCTCATGAGACAAGTGCCACCTGCACATCCATGAAAAAGTATTTTACGACTTTCAGAAATGACACGTGCTCCAAGGCTAGACTCATGGAACTGGAAGCTGAAAAGCTTGGTATGCTGTCAAGCAGTTAGTTTTAAGATGTCTTGGGTATGCTTAGATTAACTGTACTAACAATGTATTTTGTCATAGTCCTGCTTATTTACCTTTTGACAGAATCCTGCTTATTTACACGGAACATAAAAAGTCCTGTTGCCCTGTACCTAGCAGGAATCAGAGTAATTTTAGACCTTTCCAACAGCCAGCACTGGACAGCAGAATCCAGCCCACATTTAAACTCTGCCTCATGCCCGGGGTATTGAGTTACTGAAGAGTTTGATTGCTGCTTATGCCTGTCTCTTATGCCCACCAGCCTCAGTTACGATTTAGCTATTTCCCCAGCTGAACAACGCTAATGACTTAGAAAGGCAGTTAAGTGCAAGATAAGTTTCAATTAGTAGTTAAAAACCTTAAGGTGAGCTGTGGTAGGGCATATCTTTTTTCAGTCTGAACCACTCGCCCAATAAATTATTATCTCTACCTGTTCAGAGTGCAGCGAAGGTGAAAGAACGCCCCACCACAACAATTTCGAGCTATCTCCTTCCAAATATCAATTACCTCCCACACCCTCCCAGGGCGTTAGCACAGAGCTGAGCTGAGGGAAAGAAACCTGAAAACGCATCCTTCCATAAGGACGCGTCGCTGTCGTTCCTCACTGGGCTGGTAAGTTGGGCTTCCAGCTCTAAATGTATGAGAGGGCAGAAAACGAGTGCAAGTTGTTATACATAATGGGTCGAGCTGCATGTGGTCATCGCTGAAGGAATTGTTAGAAGTGATGATTAGAGGTGTAACCAAAGTCAGCTTATTTCTCTTGTCGCACGGTACAAGAGAAAGGGGCGGCAGGAGAAACAGAAAACAAATGCATTCAGAAGCGACAAAATAAATCGAGTTGCTAAGAACTAAACAATAACTAATTGCTAAGGCAGACAAGGGTTGGTCATCAGTTTTTCTTCTACATGGTTGATTCCAACCCAGTAGCTAAAACCCTGACCTGAAATCTTGCTTCAACAACCTTTTCTTTACTTTATCATTGGAACTGATCCTGTGCTATGAGAGAAAGACATACTGGAGTTAGAAGGGCAGGCTGTTAGCTACACCATAGCAGCATTCCACCGCACGTGGTGTTTAGCGATACCCTGAGGGATAATTGCACCACCCACATGAGAAGCACTTTCTGAGAAGCTGGTGCAGGTCAGTCAGAGCATTAATTCCAGTATGAGGTTTCAGTATAAGAAATTCCATTTCACAGGTACAAAACTTTGCTGCTCCCCCAGGGGAGCAAACTGCTGAAATACGCTGTGCAGTTCCAGGCAGATCCTAAATCATAACAGCATCATAACTATTTCAGGAAAATATCTCGGCGTCCTTGTGCTTTAGAAGAGCCTCTAATTCTGGGGACAGAGGGGACTCCTAGAGATGATCAGAGTGAGTTTTGTTGTTGTTCAGTCTTGTTTTTCTCATGCTGACCACAGAGTTGATCATTGAAGACATGCATGACACCGACTCCTGTTTTCTGGTGTAAAACCAAAGCCAGAAGTCATCGGTCAAGAAAAGGTGAGGCAGCCATAAGCATTTGCAAAGACAGGCTCCAAACGGATGAAGGAGCATCCACAAAATTCCGCCTGTGCTGGAGAGCAGCCTGTGCTGCACTGCAGGAAGTAACTCCACGGACAAAAACATTCAGTGTACTGAAGAGGGCAAATTCACAGAGCTGTTTCTCCTCCTTTTCTTCCTCTAGGATAAATGAACTGCAGGGAATGTGGGAAAGCAGGCTGTGTTTGCGTGAAGGATTCTGTGTCCAGCCCAAGGAGTGATCAGAAAAGTAACAGGAGCTCTAAAAACACCATGTTCTTAGAAACCACATCATCTGAACAGATGCAGCGCTGTTAAAGTACACTGCGTAAAACTAGGTTTTATTTCCTACACATCTCTTTAAATGCAGGAACAAGAAGTCAGCAGGTTCATGGGTACATACTCACTGGAATGTTTTGCTGAGCATTAATAACTCCTCATCCCTAGGTTCCAGCTATGTGGGCCAAAACAAACACAAAGCAGTGTTTGGTTCCAATCCCACACATAACCTCTGGGAATTAGGTTGAAACTTCCTGTTTTCCCTGCTACCTACCACGCATTTTACAGCCTACAAGTGCGAGCTAGTGAAGAGCCTTCAGAGAATCACGCCTGGAAGGAAACCAAGAAGCAAGAAAACAGCTTCAGCGTAACACAAATGGCTTGAAAAACCTGCCTGTGAAATCAGGCAGGGAAAGGGGCTTGTGCAAAGGAAACAGTTCATATCAGATCCCTTTCCAAAGGGAGCGCACAAATCCTGCAAGGTCCTCATGCTGAACCCCAGCAGCCCCCTTCACAGACATCTCCACTGTACTCTGTGCCCGCGGGTGCTGAAGGAACAGAAACGTCCCTGCCCTGTGACTTTAAATGAAGGAGGAAACAAACACTTGTTTTACTGAACAGTGATGATCCATGGAGAGATACTCACTCTGACTGGGCTTCAGCTGCTGCACGTTGCCCATTACTTTCCTTGCCTCTGCATTGTCACGGGAGAAGGGAAGCCTGAAACACTGGGGCGGCCACTTGAGAATTACCGTTACTGATTTTCTAAAGTGTAGATTCCCACTTTAGGAAAAAAATACGACAATGTTGAACAAAACCCTTGGTGAGCAGTGGGCTGCTATTTCACATCAATCCAGCGTCTGTAGTGACAGACATCAAAGTCTTGAACAATTTAGTGCTTCTCCATGTGCAGAAATTCAATGTGACTGGACTTCAGAGGCTGCTACTTTGCTGTGTGACGGTTAGGTCCTGATCTCTAAGAAATAAGTAAAACCTTGCTGACAGCCTGGTGACTACAGCCATACGACCAGCCTAAAGCTGGACCACTATTATGGAAACATAATTTTTAGCCAGTTATTAGCAACACTGAAAAAATTTCACATGCTCATAAGCACTTTAAGGCAGCTTTGGTCTGAAAAATAATAATCACCATCTTTCCCTGCAGTACATAAACCTCCTGAGTATCTTTAAAACTGCTCCACTTTTTTGGGCCCCAATTCAGCAAAAAAACTAGGACATTCATTTATGACCTGTTTTCTATTATTAGGAACAAATCAGTTTGCGGTACTAACAGATAATAGAGCCCGGTGCTGTGATAATAGCGAAGATAAAGCACTGACACTCATTGCAGTAAAAACAGGTGCACAGGAATCTTTTCTGCAGGTTCTGGAAAGCAGATGGTCATTATGCTGTTACAAATAAATGCCAGAAAATATTAAGTAGAATTTTTTCAACACATCGTATTTCTAGTCCATGGTCCAAAGTTTCTTTTAATCACAAGAGCAATTATATTTCCTGCAGTCGAAATGCAAGGGATTTCTAACAGGCAGTGGTTAACAAGGCCAACACAGAGTCTATATTTAAAATGCTTTCAAAGATACTGTTGCCAAAAGCTGTTCCATGCTTTTATAATTAACACTCTCTAACTGTTCATGCCTACCAATGCACATGGTGTTACTCTGACTGCTGCTGCTGGTGACCAAGGTTCTCAGGTATCCAAATCTCATAATCTTAATCACTTTCATATCTCTCTCACTGTTTCCCAGTTTCCTGCAGCGTCTACTCATCCATAATGGCCTCGTTCAGCTCAGTGATACACAAAATCCGGGCTGGACAGGCCTGCAGTCAGACTCTCTATCACTGCTCTAATGTGTATCCGTCCTGAGCCTTCCATGCCCCTTCATTTTCCTACAAAACCTGAGTATCAGCAAGCAGTTAGAACAAGAAAAGAAAGTGTACAGAAATTCTGTCCTTTGTTTTCTTCGACCTCTCCCAGCACATCTGCTAAAAGCTGCCCTTCTCTTTGGCACTCCAATAACCCTCCCTGAAAGCGGTGCTTTTGTTGGGGGTCCAGCTGGCTGCCCTTTCCCAGGGGGAAGGGATGTGTGCCAAGGAGCGCAGCCGGGTAAGGCTGACAACTTCCCTCTTCACCCTCTGGTACCATTGCTGAGGACTCCCACAAGGGCCATGGCCATGCGAGCGGCAGCCCTCGCTGCAGTGGCAGAGCAGGAGGTGGAGCCCAGCTCTCTGCTGGGAAATGCTGCTCTGCCGAAGAGTGCTGCTCTGACTTCTCTCTCGCCAGTCGCCAGAGTCTGAGAGATTCGTACCCTGCTCGTACATTTTTTAAATCGATTGGTTTGGTCTCTCCTGAGGCATAAAATAAAATCTTATTCACAATAACACTGATATAACAATGAGTGGTTAACAGTCCTCTACTAGTATAAACTATTTAAATTTCCCTGATTTTTGGAAGAGCTACAGGAAGGAAGGAGAACAAACCGACTGATTTCTGGCAGGTCTGTCTGGAACAAAAGGTGGAGGCTGCATTGTTGTCTGCAGACTTGCTGTTCCTACCAGGAGAATCTCTTCACTGGCCTGACTGAATTACAATACAGTGCTACCAAGGAATTTTACAGTTCCAGGAAGGTTCAAAATAAAGAAAAATAATGCAGAAAAAAAAAAAGTTAAGTGTCTTTTTTAAGATTACCCACAGGTTAAGTCTCCACCACAGGCATTGCTGAGACTGTGTCTTTTGAAGACATATCTAGCCTAGCATCAAAAGCTGCCAGCAGCCTAGGGTCAGCATCATAGCTGTGCAGGGCCCCACGCTGATGATGTAAAATCAGAGGCAGCACTAAGGATGAAACTGTAAGGCTGCTTCTATACTAGTAAATAAAACAGACTGGACACTTCTCTGTAGCCTGAAGCAATGCAACATGGCCTGGCACATGTACCCAAAGCTCACCTGTTCCCAGTTGCCTCCAGACACAATGATCATATCTGAACTGCCCATTAGGAAAGGTCTGTGGCATCCAATCCTTTTTGTTTCCTGCAATACTGCTAGCTGGCATGCACCAAATCTGTGCCACGGAGCACTGTAACAGTTAAACAAGATGCATGATTGCAGACCAGTGCCCTGGTCCCGTTCTACCTTCTGGCATAGACATAGCCTATGGGTAGTGGCCTTCTAAAGCCTTTTAAAAGGCTCTCTGGGGCCACGCCAGTTTAGCAGTTTTAGCTGCTCACCCCAATGGGTCCTCAGGCCTTGCCTGAGAAAAAAAGTAGCGCTCTGAATCTCACCCACAAATAGGTAAAGGGCTTCTTTCACTTGGAAATGTTAAGCCATGAACATTTCTAGTAGTGTCACACACAAGCCACGTCAAACAAGTAAAGAAGAACCTCTTAGAAACCAAAGCTAACAACCATGGCTGCCTCGTTCGTGAGAGGACTCAGAAATGAGAGGTAATTTTGGGGAACAATCCCCAGTGGATCCTGGGGTGAGGATGTTAACATGTTTGTTACAGCAAAGACTCCTTGTAATGATGAGCTCAGGCAGAGACATCCTCTGTTCACCCATTCCTTCCCGGGATGTGGCAGGTGCCCCCCAGCAGCTTTGGTAAACACAGCCACGTTTAACCAAGGGCAGGTGCCTCTCTGTGATATTAGGCGACGCTGCATGTTGGAAAAACACACCAAAGTTGTTGTGCTTGTGTTTTTTTATCACAGTTTGTGACAGCATAGTCCTATAAGCTGTAAGAAGTCATACATAAACCAAATAATAAACCTGAAATATTTCTGAATGTTCAGCTTTTTGTGTTTCTCCAGACCAGAAATAACTGCAGTTCTCTCATTCTCCTAGTTTTACTGCTAGCGTACTCAATACAGACTGGATCCAACACTCACAGAATTTAAAAGGAGCTTCAACACAAAGAAAATGGGCTCGGTGTCCTAACTATTTTGAAAACCTCAACATCTATGAAGCTTCGGGCTTCTTTGACTTCATGCTTAAAAATAGTGAGAACAATACTAGAAAAGCTAAGTGCCTAATTGCATTTATTAAGGGTCATCTCAGTTTTTGCTTTCTGTTGGAAAGAGCTGTACAATTCACTTAGGGTTTGATGATGGCAGCGCCAATGCCACAGGCGTCACCCACATCCTCTCCGGAAGAGCAATCTCTTCCCCACTGAAAGGCACATTAGTGCGATGGTTTGTGGGCTGCTGAAAGCTTTTAGATGACATGTTTCCAGAGTCAGAGGGTATGCATGGGGGAAAAAGGAAGCAAGAAAAAACATCAGAAAATACTCCATCTGAAGCATATGAAACACCAGCTTCAATCCGATACACATTTCTCGCAGCCCTGATAGGGATTCTTGCCTCAGGGATCTCTGCCTGCTAGCGTAAACCACCACGTACCTCCAAGGCCGCTCAGCCTTCCCATCCATCCCCCGGGAACTCAGCCTCCCCCTCCTGCCCACCTGGCACTGGCTTTCCTCCGCTCCTTGCGCTCCACAACCCAGGCACCCTCCAGCTGACAGCCAGTACGGGGGTACGCAGAGCCGAGCCTCGCCTTTCGGAGGGGGAGGCTCATGGCTGCACGCTGCAGAACCCTGGAGCGGCCATTCTGTGGGGACCAGCTTCACAGGTGTT
This sequence comes from Buceros rhinoceros silvestris, assembly GCF_000710305.1. Lineage (NCBI taxonomy): Eukaryota > Metazoa > Chordata > Aves > Bucerotiformes > Bucerotidae > Buceros > Buceros rhinoceros. Next base: position 5,171 of record NW_010390228.1, on the reverse strand, counting down.
GGCCGAAGATGATGGCCATGTTGACTCATGGGAACTGGGCAAAGTGGCCACTCACCCTTCCGTCTTCCTCAGGGGATGATGATGCACCCAGAAGACAATCTGTGAGAATGAGAACTGAAGTCAGGGACAGGCGATGTGTTAAAATCAGGGAGATACATTCCTTTGAGGAAGGAAACTGGCCCCACATCTCCAAACACGTGCTAGCTCCAGCCACTGCCTGCTTTACCCACGCCGGGCTGAGCAGCAGGCAGCGGCAGTTTGTCACACACCGGGGTCAGGCCGTGGGAAGGTCAGAGAAGAGGAGCCGGATCACAAGGTGGGTTCCCTCTGTTTGCCCTCTCTCAGATCTCAGTCTCAGAGGGTAAGCTTGCTGGACTAAGAAGTTCCATTAGAATGCGCTGGAGAATAGCAGGATGCGCTGGAGCAAGATGCACATCAAATAAAATCACACAGGAAGCTCTAAATTGCTGGAAAAGAGGAACAAGACAAGGAGAAACCAAATGCCTAATGCAGTGAGCACATTTACCTTTTTAACACTGATCTTTGACTGACGTTAGACTCTGGATAGTGGAAGCAGGAGGAGAGAGGGAAAAGTTACAGGAAGAAATGATCTTAGGAACACCTTGATTTTTAAGAAAAAGACTATTCCTTTGAGCAAGCATGATATATGACAGCGTGAACTTGAGGAACCGATCCCTGAAATGAGCCTTGCTGAAGAGTACTTGGAGAGGAAATTCAGCTGTGGTTTGAGAGTTCAAGGACTTCCAGGAATTAAACGGATCTCCCAGCTCTGCTTGGCACCATGTCATAGGGAGAAGGCACTGGGAGATGAGCAGGCTTTGGGCTGAAGGTATCAGATGGAAGTTTTGCTTCTCCGTCCTCTGTCAGACAGGCTGACTTGGGAAAACACCATATTTATAAGCAATAGTTTGTGACACAACTTTAACACATTTAAAATGCACAAATAAATCTGAACTGAACTGTTTAGTAACTATTCTTTGCAGTGTGACAAATATTGTTTCAATATTTGCATGTCCAGGCATCAGCAAGCGTCTTGGAAAATAAGCCTAAAGCACTATTTTTGCACCTAACTTAGTGGCTTCAGCTATCCAAGGTGCCCAGCCGTCATCACTGACTGCAGAGGAAGCGTCTGGAAGCAGATCAAAAAGAAGAGAGGAAGAAAACAGATTGTGGAGCCAGGTCCAACTCTGGGATTATGTGGTCTCAGCACAGCCACAAGACAGCCAGGAGCTGGCGATGGGAAGCTCCGAATTGCACAGAAAGGCAGAGTATGCAGAAATCGAGCAGCCAGCAGCAAACATTTGTTCACCGCCTTCTTTTCTGCAAAATGAACGACGGCCCGCTCTCCTGCGTCTGAGGGCTGCCGCAGCACCAGCAGAGAGGGGAGGGAGTACGTCATGGCATTAATTCTTTGACAGAACAAAGAGTTCCATCGAGGGCAATGCCACACTGTCTCAGAAGGGTGTTCATCCCCCGCACAACCACCTGGACCTCCTGTGCGCACCGAGCAGCTGCTGAAGGCCTGCACAGCTACTCCTCTAAAGCTTGCTCCCATCATGCCTCTTTCTCCGCCAAGCCAGAGAAAAAGAAAAAGCCCCAGCAGACTGGATATTATCGGGGGGTGACATGACCAGGAGCTAAATGCCATATGTCTTCTGTCTTCATTGTAAGAGTAAAAGTTGAGGGCAGCAAACATGACTTGATGCAAGTTCCTGAGGCTTTCGAGTCTCAGGAAATTAAATGAATACATACATACATACCTAAAGCCAAAAGGGAGAGCTAAGCATGGTTTTGCTTCCCACACTTCACTCAGCGTTTCTGCCACTGAGCCAGAGAAGGCTGGGATCCGCTTCTCCATAGAGACAAAGGTACTGCAAACAAGAAACAGGCAGGGAGAATTTTTTCATGTTAAGTAAAGCATCCTTACTACATGTCGTGTGTGAGGGCGATAGCACAGGCACGTCACCCTTCACACCTCAAATTAGAGGAATTCCTGTTAGATTAGTACTTAAATACGATCAGAAGCCGCAAAGTGACATCAGGATCTACAGCCATTCTTTCTTTCATGAATCTGAACAATGAAGGAAGAGAAGGTGCTAATGGTAGAGGTGAGAGCTTAAAACTCACACAATCTGCTTCATTTGGATCTGGGAGACTTGACCAGAAGATGCAACACGTGGATATTTAGAGATACATGTTTTCTATAAAGGAAAATGCTTTGCTCGTTTGCTGAGCCGAAAGAGTTTGCATGCAGAAATTTAGGAAAATATACAAGAAATAATTCCTATGCTATCGTTTTTAATTAGAAAAGCAGAACAGAAGTACTTTAAATAAATGCTATGAAAAATATGCCAACTGCCACATTAAAATTTAAGTTGAAATTAAATTAAAATATATAAAAATCGTTTTTGAATGTTAAGACAGCCTCAGAAATACCCTCACGTATAGACAAATTCTGATATCGTTTTAGCCTTGAGGAGTGTGAGAGAGAAAGACAGAAATTCCTAACAGAGGGGAATGAAAATCATCAAAGGATTTGTATGTTAACAAACAGGAGTCTACCAGAGATCACCGATTTCAAAGAAAAGCACCATCTGTCACCCCCACAAAAATACCAGATTCTGGAGCCCCCTCTGCTGGATGCAGTCGCTTGGTTTTGCTTTCCCTCTGCACGTCTACCTCAGAAACTTAAGAAAATCCACAACCTTTTCAGCAATAAACTGTATATTTCACATGAACATGCAATATCGAAGAAAAAGAGGGGTTTTTTTCCTCAACATAAGAAAAGCCGATGCTTGTAAAGCTGTACTGCTTGCTCTACAACCAGAAAGAAACCGCAGGTGGGGTTTAAAGGTTGACTGGGCTACTCGTGGGACTTTTTTTTACTATTTTCCCTCTCTTTCTTGATCATGAGAATTCATACTTATAAAGCTTTTCTTTTTTTTGCCTCGCCTTGTTCCCTTTTTTTCTCCCTACCAAATCAATGGGGAATCTATAAATTGCTGTTCAAAGACGGAAAAAGGGCATTCTCAATACCACTGCTGCATGAACAGAGGTAGTGCGAAACGCACATGCGGCAGAGCTGACACAGTCATGATAAATTCATACCTAAAAATGCATCTGTAAGTGAAACTGTGCCGTGCCCTAAATGCCTGCTTTAGTTCTTGGTGTCCTGAAAGACTGACATTTTGGGAGGAGAGCTTGGAGCGTGTCAGAAGTGTGCCAGCTCAGGAAGGGTGCCGCTTTAAACAGCCATCTGAGGATGGGACAAGCATGCTGTAGAAGGAGATTTCTTTCTTTACGACCATAAAATGCACTTAAACGCCTTCCTCAAAGAGATCTTTTGTCACTTTTTATCACCTCCATTCCTTTATCCTTTCAGCCTTTTGTCTGCAGGCAGGCAAGGCCACCGGCTTCAGCTACTCCGGTGTCTCAGCTGTTCTGCTCACAGAACCATCATTGAGTTCAGCAACCACCTAACCAGGCTGGTGCGGAACATACTTGTCGCAGCTTATTGGCAAGCCTGGATGCACACAGAGATATTTAAAAAAAGATATGTTCATCATCCCAGATCCAGCATTCACAAGTTGCATGTGGAGTCGTTTATGTACATGTATGTGGATCTAAATTCACGGCAGAAGAGATAAGAAGTGGCAGAGCGTTCTTGGGGATCTGTGTGTCTGTGCAGGTGTGGGGTGGGGGTGTGCTTTCAGGAGGCTGAGATATGGAGGTGAAAAGAGCTGTGTAAAAATAAGAGATTGAGGCTGTGAGGTCAGCACTGAAGAAAGCAAAAAAAAAGATGGAAAGGGGCGATGCAGAAGCAATAAAAGGTGGGAGAGCAAAGGAGTCAGGAAGGCTCAACATCACAGACCAGAGAGAAGAAGGACACTATTGTAGGGACAAAGGAAGAGTGCCACCACATCTCACAGTCCTTCTTCTGAGAAGTGCCCCCTCTCCCACAACACTGACCTACACAAAAAGGAACATGAGAAGTCACTTTTTTTCTTTTTCTACACAGGCAAAATTGTCTTATGCTCTCCAGCTTCTGGTTAATTTTCATCTCATTCCCACAAGCACAACCCCTCCCCTTTTAACATTAAGTTTAAATACTTCACTGAAAATCTTAAGCACTATATGATAAACGTTGGTCATTAACATTATTTGCTGCTGCTATATTGTAAATATTGAGCAAGACGCAGTGATGGCGGCAGGGCTCACCCAGTGCCAGCAGTGGTTCAGAGAGTGGCTTAAATCAACACAGTACTAAACAGACCACGTTCCACTTCAATAATGACATTAGGCTGTTGAATTTAGAACGTTATTTTAGTGGCATTGGTTCTTTGAATATGAGATCATGTCTGATAACTTCATTTAACTTTATTTAGTTTACTTTGCTCAAGTAGAGTAGTGATGGGGATGTAGTCTCCAGGACAGCTGTTACCAGACTAGTATTTATTTCCTGGGTATGGTTCCTTGATGAGGATAGACTTACAGACGGGTAATACCACCGTTTAAGGTTAGGGGTCAATGTGCATTCATTCTTGGAGTATCATCCTTCAACCCTTCCTCCCTCTTCAAGTATCAAATGCCAATGAAATACACATCTGTTAAAAATCTAATAGGGAGAACAGGATTGATAAAGTGAGTCAAAAGAGGAGAGACTATTCTTCCCTTTATTCAGTACTTATTCTCCCTGGAGCTTGACTGCACGCAGACCAAAAATTGCTGCATGCCTTCAGGGTACTGTTTTCACGGCTGCTGAGCTGGGTCTGTGCTCGGGGTCCCCTTAGATTCAGCTGGTGGCTGCAGCTGCCAGCAGCTGCCTGGGCAGACCACAGCTTGAGCACCACAGCACAGCCTGAGGAACAGAGGGCTGTTGTCCTCAAACAGGTGGCTTTGCCCTGACCTCCTGTCCCCACGCTGTATTTCCAACACACCAGTTCAGAGAGTTTTGCTTGGAAGGTACTTTTTTTGCTGTTGCTGCCTCTTCATTTTGTTGTGTGTTCATTACATGTAGCTTTGGTGTTTATTTTGTCCTGTTCAATCAACCCAGTGGGTGGGATAGCAACAGGAAACTGATCTGGAGCTTTAACTGATGGCCTGGCTTTTAAATCCATCGGCGTGCAGGGGCGGGTGGGGGGTGGAGGGGG
>NW_010390227.1:46322-65262 GCF_000710305.1 Buceros rhinoceros silvestris | reverse complement strand
GCTCCTGAATAAACAAAGCGAACATATGTCCCATATTCGTGACAGATGGTTCAAACAGAGAACTATTTAGTGGTTTTCCCACAGTTGCTACTATGTAGTGCTCCCCCGAAACCCAGCGAAATGCAATTAGCCTGGAATAGCCACATTTTCCAGATTTCCTTGTTTTCATACGCGGAAAATTTGATTCAGGTGTTTTTATGTTTTAGCTACAACTGAATGCGTTTTTCTAATAACAACAACAAACTAATCAGTATATATTTTAACTTGGCAATTTTGTCAACAAGCTGTTTGGCCCATTTGACTTCAGGAATTTGCTTCTCACAATAAATTTTGCCTAAAGGAGTTTGCCTCGCCTCAGGAGATGATCAGGCTGGCCACTTTTAACGCAGAAACTGGATGGCAGATGGAGCTAAACTGTTGTAAGGTACTTCAGAAACACTTATTTAAAAGCTTAGCATATGCCAGGATCTGCGGAGAGTACGACAGTCACAGAACCCAAGTGCAAGCTTTGGTTTGGTTTTGTTTTCCTCTCTTGCCACTTCTTCTTAACATTCAGTTTTGTATTTCTCCAAAAAACCCCATAAAAAACTGTCCAGAGTACTGGTTGTCCCCATGAATTCGTAATAGTGATGTCAAGTTACAAACGATTAAGTCACAACTGGTTGTGTTTTGGTCATTTAATATGAAGGATCTTTTACTACTATATGTTCACAAAATCTAGTATCTGCTGCTTGTTCAAGGATATATTGGAGAAAGAATGACAATGCCTGCATTTCTGTTACATTTCAAGACAGTTAGAAGGTGCTGAGTTGGTGATTGCATTGATGATTCAAGTCAGCTTCAGCTTTCGAAGTAGCGTGTTTTTACTGAAACAAGCTGGCCTTCCACACGCTTCAGTACACATTGAACTGGGAGAGCTGGGAGCTTCTTCACTGGTTATTTTGACACCATTGTGGCACCTGATAAGCTTTATATAGAAGTTACCAGTATGTCTAACACACCAGTAGCATCATTCTCCTGTTATTTACAGGAAGAGCTACAACGTTCACAGCAGAGCAAAATTCGGCTGAACTCGAGGCCAGTATTTACAAAACCAGTCATGCATTCATGTCCTGAATACATATATACACACACACACTCTCAGTATTATCTAGCATATAAAAGCAACGCATTGAAAGTCTCTGCCTTAATAACTACTTTTGCTGTTATAAACCATGGCTTTTATGGGGTGTTTACTATTACAGTGAAACTAAAATCATGTTTTAACTGTTAAAAATTGAATAAGATGTTACTGACAGTTCAGAAATAGCAAGACAGCTGGAAAGCATGTGTCAAAATTTCTGAATATTGTCACTGAACACTCCTCGTGCCAGTGTTTTGACTCATCTCTGGAAAACTATAACCCAAAGAAAAAATAAAGGGTTAAAATGTCTTAATCCAGAAAAGTTTTTAAATGCAACCATGCAAAAAAAAGTCCAAGGAGAAAATCCACGCTACCTACAGCTGCTCAGAATGTCCAAGCGCTACACACTCCTTCAGAGGACTGTTGGCGTGAGAAAGCTTCTTGCAGATCACAAGGACGTTTGTTCCACAGCAGAAGTTGACAATTTATTTTTTCTTTTTCTTTCAGAAACAGATTTATTTATAAATTTTGTCAACTTATTTCCAGTAACTTTTACTCTCGGTGCCATTTTTTCAATTTCTTACTAAACTGCCAGCGCTTGCTTATGTCTACTCTGCCACAAATCATAGCTACCAAGACATTTCAATTTGTTAAGAATTTAAAAAGATACCAGACAAAGCCCCATAAGCCACTTTGTGGCTGGGGGCATAATCTTTGCACATTCTTTTGCAATTGCCTTTTACCTCCGCTGGGGTAAAATTAAGTCAGTGGATGCTTTGCCATTGATTTCAGCCCCACCAAGCTCCACAGATTTGTATCTGACAATACCTCCAACCATAAGGCTTTTCATTCCAATGAATAATAAAAAAAAAGAAGCCACACAGAAGTCTTTAATGTGAACATTTTAAAGATATTTAAACTGGTTTTCTATTGAGTTGACTGAGTTTTATATTCATCTTTCTGGAACCTTTTCGTAGTGTAACATATATAAGGTAGAGCTGGTAGGGAAAAACATTTTCTGGAAGACACGACAACATAATCACCAAGAAATTATTGTTTAAAGGTCATTACAATGTGAATAATGTGGAAGACAGTATTTACTACCTAAAACTGCTTACTCCCAGCATTAGCTGCTAGTACTTCAGTCTTTACCTAATATTAGTTATTTGGTTCTTTCTAGTTACCTACATTAGCTGGTATCCTTTCACTGAAAACTTTTAATAAAGACAAAATAATGAGGATAGAGGGGTTATTTGATATGAAAACTTCTGTAAAAACGACACTTCAAACACCGCTCTGTCAAAGCAAGTGAACCCCTTCCCATGGGCGGTTTTAAGCTTCCTGTCACCTTGCAGGCTGAACACAAATGCTCTGAATTGAGCAGCGGCATCAAACCACGCCTGCAGTCAGGGCCATATGGTGCTTGAGGCCAGTCGTACAAGACGTGCAAAGTCACAGTACTATTTTTGCTGCATTCGGTTTTACCGCATTTCCTTCTGCCTCCTCCTTTGCCTGTAAATTGGCAGTTGACAGCAAACTCTCCGAAGGGTGTCTCATGCAAAATGAACTGCCTCGAATGCAACCGATGTGGTTTTGCAGCCTGACCCACGTGCAAAAGCTGCGGTGTTGGAGCACTGCGTTAGGTTGTTGTGGCTGGCAGCAGGTCAGATGACAAGAAGGTGGCATTAACACATCGACTGGGCCAGGGTTAGCACAGATACCCTTTGGCATCTCTGCCATAGGTTTCCTTTTAAAGACTGAACCCTGCAAGAAAATATTGACGTTGGAGCCACCGAGCCTGGAGAACATCACACAGTATTACTTGCAGGCCCAGAAGATATGTGAGGGGAAAGTATGCTGAGAAGAACAACAGTGCCATGAACTTTAAATATAAATCTTTGGGGAATGAATAGGTGAAGCAAAGCTGAAGCTGAACTAATGAGTCAGATAGAGCAGGTGGGGGAGAGCCAGCAACTGATGGGAAAAAGTCTGTGTGCTGTGGGAGCACAAGAAGCGGTGTTTACACAGGAGGCTGTATTCAATAATGAGACAGGGAGAACAGACAAGTTAGGGAATTACTAGGGACTGGGGAAACAGTCTGAACTGCATTTTTTTGCCTTACATTTATCTGCTTACCCTGAAGTCAAAGTGCCTAGTGGTGGGAATAAGGCAAGAAGGATTTGCTCAAGGCATTAAAGTTTTGCAAAGGACAGATTAAAAATAACAGTGCTCCAAAAATCAATTTTGAGGGGCTTATGAGGCCTTGAATGGGCTTTTGCAGCACAAAAGCAAGATTGAGTTTTTACTGAACCTGTCATTTATTTGGGTTTAGAGCTCTCAGTAAGTATCAGGAAAAACATTAAACAAAAGCATAGTAGGCAATGAGCATTCACACAGTAATCAAATAAAAAAGAACATGTGGAAGAGCAATCAACATGACTGAGGGACTTAATCGATACAAAAGTAAAAGAAAAGAAGGCTCCTCCTTGCCCTCTCCGTCCTCCCCCCCCCACCTTTAATCAAACCTGGTAGTGAATTCCCACAGCTATCCTTGCCCAGGAAGTTTTTCCTAAACTCTTGCATTCCCGTCCTCACCAGAGGATGGGTTTATGTAGTATCAGACCACATGGAAGAAAAAAAAAAGAGAAAAGAAAGCTGCAAAATTCCCCTGTGAATTAATATCTCATATGTGACCTGTTTATGATTTCAGAAGAATAAATGCTAAAACAGTACAAGGCAATTCAGAGCTTGTAGCTAAGAAATACAACATACCAGTTACCCTTGAAGATCTGAAAATACGAACAAAACTGGCCACTTGTAAAGTTCTGAATCTTGTCCTAATGATTCCATCAGATTTTAAATGCCGATGTACAGGCATAGACGTGGATGTTTGCCCGAAGTGGTACGGGAAAAGTAGTCGGGACAGACTGGTAGCAGCTGTATCCCTCGGTTGCTGTCTCGGTGCGTTAAAAATGGGAGAACACAGCCCTCTAGCTGTTCAGGGAGGCAATTCGCCCTAACGGGAGAGGCGATTCGAGCCTCTGCAGCAAAACAACGTGCTAAATTCCACAGCACAAGGGGGATATAGTCAGCAACGAAGCTGGATGTGATGCAGGTAGGTAAAAGTATAAAGCATTAAAGGAATATGAAATATCGTATATTAAGTCATAGTAATTCGTGTGCCTACAAAATCCTGCACTTCAGATGCTAGAAGAGTGTCGTTTGAAACTTCAGCTTCTAAATAGTACACCAGCAGCATCAAACTTTAGCAACCACTGGGATTCAACCAAGGTCACAATTTGGTTTGTTAAACTTGAAACCTTCCTTTTGTCTTTTAAAATTTACCAGCAACGTTTTCCTGTGGAAACTGTGCAATACTGAGCCACAGGACAGGACAGGACACCCTGCCTTATGCTGCGTAAAATATATTTACATTAGTGGGCCTCATAGTCTTTTCAGAAAAACTTAAGCTCTAGCAAATTACTTCTTCTAATTGTCTATTGCTGTAAGAACGTAACAGCCAAGCGGCTTTAAAAACATAACTGTGGAAAGCATTAACATCTCAGAACATTGCAATTAGATTCTTGAACAGCATCTGAGAAACTTGAGGATGTTGGTATCTGTATTTGAATACTTCCTCAGTTACATGTAGGTCCATCGCCCTGCCCCTCCTCTTGCCATGTGTAAATGAAGGCGATAAAATGTCTGTGTTAGGATGGTGTGTAAAAAGTGGTGAGATTTTCTTCTGGAACGTGCACAGCTCTAGCCAGTGATGCGTCTTCAGCTTTCACTGTTCACGCTACACCGGATACATGCACATTTTCAGAGGAAAGAATATTAAATCATAGAGGAACAGTTTGCTTTCACTTACTGTACATGTCCTATTGTAAATTGTAGGACCAAATCTGCCCTGACTCCTGCCCTCTGTAGGGAAGTCAAAAAAGATGCATGGAGGTTAAACTCATTTTAGAATTTAGTGACCAAAGGCAAAATTATCATCTTGGATTTTCGAAACTGTATTTTCTCTACATTTCCTAGACTAGCCCTGACAAGTAAAATACATTTTTTTCCTGATGGCATCACCAAAATTGTAATTTTATTGGAAGCTTCTCAAAACATTGGTGACTCTGTCAGTGTTAATTTCTACAATCTCTGTTTGATCGGTCTTCCTCTGAGGTGAGAAATTCAGGGTACAAAAAGTCTCAAGATATTTATATTAGAAGTGAAAGGAGATCAAGGGAAAATGGATGTGGAGGAAACTAGTATTGTAAATGCCTTGCGAATGCTACAGAGAAAACAAAACGGGCTCTTTTCAGATATGTGCCATCGGCTGCAGGTAGAGCCTCTCTCTTGGGTTTTTATTGTTTGTTTTGTGGGTTTTTTGAGGGGGAGGAGGGTTATTGGGGGTTAGGGAGGATTGTGTGGTTTTATGTTTGGTTTGTTTTGGTTGGTTGGTTTGTGGTGTCAGAATTTTTTATTTATTTGGGTGGGAGGGACGTTTGTTAGTTTGCTTATGCGATTTCCTGAGTAGCTGCAAAAATTCAGGATATAATAAATGCACAGAACAGAATTTGAAATTCGATGTTTAGTTATAAAAAGTATTCAATAAATATGGGATGAAAAGAGTAAATATTTCTTGAGTCAGCAAAAATAGCTCCTTAGTTTACACACGCATTTTTTTTTTTTATAGTTTAGGAAGAACCTTATGGTGAGGTAATTCTGTAATCCATTTGATTATCAACTGGAAACTATTGAAAATCAAGACCTGTTTGTTCTACTAAAATACCAGATAATCCCATTTCTTGGCTCCTCTGTTACTACCTCTGTAAAATTCTGATGCCAGCAGAATACCCACTGAGCACTGTACATGCTGAAGAAGTAAACATGACGGGCCACTCTGAAAGGCAAGTCTAAAGCTAGAGTCACAACTGATGTTACTTGAAGTTTCTTCTCTCCATGCTTTTCTGCAAGTGTTTATTATGTCAACTACAGCTCTATCTGTTAAAGAAATTGTCGTGCTTTAATCATGTGATGACGGTTAAATCTACAGCACTTTCTTAAGGTATGGTTACCTGCTTGTAACGCTAGTAAAAAAACCCTTTTACGATGGAATACCTCTATCTATCCTGCAGATTTACTAGCAGACATAATTCAATTGAAGAACAACAATGCATGATTTTAAATTCTGAAGGTGAACTACTCAAATGTACTGGGTGCCATCTAAAGTGGATCCTGACTCAAGTCATTTACAGGTAACTGCATCCTGAATATTCCTAAATAAACTGTGTCTTAAGTTGGTAGTAAAAGTAATCAGACATAAAGGACTCCACACTTCTGTCCATCTGTGAAGGATATGAAGGTGTATTTGTCCTTTTCTTCAAGCAGACACACCAAAGCCTTCTAATCTCAAAACCATTTTTATTAGATCAGAAAATAATGGATTAGACTGAGCTTTCTTTTTTAGCAGAGAAAACTCATTAGCAGACAAAACTCATTTTAGCTGGGTGGGCCCGACTAATTACAAGTTTTGAAAAGAAATCTTTCCCCCACTACTGAATGGGTGGAACGCAAGTCTTTTTCTTCAAGGTTTCTTGACTTGCACAAAGTTTAGTCAGATTTTCCTGGAGCTACTTAAGTCTCTTTTTTGCCATCACGTCCTAGGCTTTGCATTTGGGTCTATTCAGGCACTCAGAGAGAGGAGCTTCAGTGCGTCTTAGAATCCCTCAACACCCGCCTCTCCAGCCCTTGCTTGTTTTCGTCATGCCTGCCTTGTCATCTACTGCAGAAGCTTCTCATTCCTCCTCCTTCTCGACGACCCGGATGCAGGAACCAGGCAAAGGAGAACACATGGGCATTTTTTCCATTGTTCTGGGAGACCTTTCTAACACTTGGCATAACATTTGAAACCAGTAATTAGCAGTTTCTTTGTAAAAAAAAAAAAAAGGCAGGTTAAATAAGGACCTATTATAATCTACATCTTCCTTCAATTTTACTTCATTTAAATTACACTAGCTCAGGTTTTTCTGGACACTAGTGAATAACTATTGGTCCACTAAAGGAAGAATATGGTCCAGACTCCGGAGGTCCATCTGTACTGTGTCTGTAAAGCACCTGAAAGGACGATGTCCTGACCCTTATAAGGGTTAACAGCCAATCCTGTAACATAAACTGGAAGAGCATCCATCATCTCCAATATCTATTTGTTTGCTTCTTACAAACCGTACCTGAAAAACATTTCTCAAGGCCATACTGCCGAATGCAGCAATGGCTGTAGACATGAGCAACGGAGCTGTATAATTTATTTTATAAACAGCAGAAAGACTAGGGATCTGCAGCCCCAAGTAAGGAAAAGAAGGAAGTTCCTGATGAACTCATTTTCATAGGAATTTCTGAGTTATTAATTTATAAAAGAATAAAACCCCCTATGTTTGCATACAAAATGTTAAGATAAAATGTAAATACTTCATAGTAAATTTAAAGCTGCAATAAATTACTTACATGCCCAGACTGTGACCCCTCAAAGTTTCTGACTTGGTTAATTATCCAGCAGATCACTAGTTATAACAAAATAATGCAAACTTGTTTAAACGTACAATAATGGCATCTCTCCAGAATGAAATGTAAGCATGATGTTCCCAGAATTAAAAAAATCCAAAGTAATTGTGATTAATACCGTGATTTCTGAGCTTGATTACATTCTAATCGGTATGACTGCAGCTAGTCAGAACATCCTGACAGGTGCACAGTCAAGATATCATGAAACACCAGCACAACACAACAGAATTATTTTTCCTTTTTTGTACATAAAAAAAAAAGTAGCAAGGAAAAAAAAAACCCAAAAAACAACCAAAGAAACCCCAAAACCGAAAACCCAAACCAAACAGACACAAAGGAGTTTCAGTTTAGGGGGCCAGTACAACTGATACCGGGTTACTTGACTGTGGAGGACCTTCAGGGCCGCATGGGAGCAAGCTCACAACCACCACACGTAACAGCCTGCTCCTCCAGATTACTACTAACCACTGCTCCTACGCAAGAAAAGGGGACGCAGAGCTCGCCACGTTCACACTGCTACGGCTTTGGATACTTGTGGCCTCTGTGACAGGGTGACTGTTAATGCACAGAGTAATACCTCACCTAGTTTCATTTATCCTGTAGTAATTCACACACTTATTTAATCTGTCATGACCTAATCCATGACATAGTCATGAAGAGAAACTTGTGCACTTTCCTGGAATATATCCTTGAGATTCAGGTTTTGTCTTTGTAATCTGGGTAATCACAACCGCCTTCTGGTTTGGTCTTGACTGCATATGTTAAATACTTTAAGCAGGCACGACTTTGGCACTGCTCGGAGAGACAGACAGGAGGCTACAGTCCTGGCTAGAACTGCAGGAATTGCTGTAACCTTAGAATCAAAGTTTTGGTGAAGAGATTTTGAGAGAGACAATCTTCATTCTAAATGCCAGACAAAACTGGTAGGTGGTGGCACATTAAATTATTTGCTTTTGAAGTAGTTAACTATTTGGAATAGTTTTTGGAGACCTGGAGAACATGGGGAGACGCAGAAAGGAGAAAGCTGTTTGTGCCAGGATTTCTATTCCCCTGCCTTACCACAGTCTTAGTTGAAAGTGCATGCGTTGCACTTTTTGGAGGAATGCGTTAAAATGTCTAAATGTTCAGCCAATTGATTAAGTGTTTCAATTCACATTCAGATAAAATACTGTTATGTTTTAATTTAATTCTCACATTTAGATGCTTAAACTTCTTCAAATTTTAGTTGTTGAAAATGCTTACAGTCATCCCATTAGCACTAAAAAGACTCCACATATAGAGGACCAAAGTCCTAGAGCTGACCATAAGCTTAGAGAATAAAAGTGAATAAATTTCATCTTTAGGATGCAGACACCTGTGCAAGATGAAAACTGAACTTCAACAGCCTTTGTCTGATGGAAAAGATATTGTGTAAATTCAGCATATTTTTTGCTTCTTTAAACACAATTTGGAGTTCTTTTGCTTTGCTCATCTCAATATTAAAAGTTCATAGTATTGACAGCATTGCTTTGGTAATCATTTGCCCACCTAAAATATCTTGAAAATATGGATTTTTCCTTAATTAATGATAGGTTTTATGAATTCTTAAAATAATTTCAATATGAAAAAAATTATTTTACTGCGATTTTGGTCCCTATATGTAACCACCAAAACAATGCTATTTCATATGATATTTTGAATTTGCCCTTTTTTTACAGAGCTTCAATAAAGATCAGTTAATGTTGCATATATCAAAATTATATTCTTTCTACAATTTAAAGGGAAATTATTGAACACATTTATGTGCTTTGTGACAATTATCCATACCTACTTTTATTCTGCTGTAATGAGACTGAATTAAAATACACCAAACTTAAAGTATAAATAGCAAAAATTTCAAAGTTATTGATTTCTGACAGTGCCTACAGGCATTAAGCAATACTTCTTCAGACATCTGAAATAGGTCACTTCAGCATAGAGACACTCTATTGAAAGAAAGCTGAAAATGTGTTGACTGACCAGTCAATATTAATTTAAAATTGAGGTTTAGAACTTTTTTAAAAGTGAAAAAAATTAACTTTGTTTTCCAATCACCTTTTATCCCATGGTGGGGGGGGCAGGTAGAAAGAAAAAATAATCCCTGCAGGAAGATAATGTAATTTTTTTTTCCCCTAGAGGAATAGTCAAAAGTGTTCTCGCAACACTTCCATGAGTAACCACGAGTGCTCTCCCTGTAACATTTCCACTTTATGTGAAATGTCCCAGTTGATTAATTGGCTAAAAATGTTTAAAAGAAAGATGAATCACACAGAAGTTTCCCTCAGACTGTTTAGCTCTCTTGAACATCTTTAAGCGATCCTTTTAACTAGCAGGAATCCTGCGTAAATAAATCCTGAACTGAAGGTGAAACAGGATGGCTGAAGGGCTTAGTTACAGTTCTGAACCCTGCTAAGATGTTAAGATGGTATCCAAAATCTCGTGACATATTGAGGCAGGAAGATGCTTACAAGCGTGTGAATACATGATGGGGAGGCCTAAATATATCCAGCTGTCTACTTCGTGGCCGAGCTGACAAGCACTGGCCAGGCAGAGAGGGCAGACTGATGCAGGCTCCCTGGCTGCCTTCCTGAGCCTGACTTGCAGTGCTAGCCCGGGCTTGGCCAGTACAGTTGGAACAGACCCAAACAGAAATCTTCCAGTGGCTGGGGGCCAACAAGGTCCTGCTTTGAGCTTTGTGATAAAGGACTAATAGAGTGATGTTCATGGTCTGAGTAATTATATGACTAGACTGTCAAAGCTATCTGCACAAGGCATTTTAAATGGCACCTTTTTAAAATTAAAAAAAAAAAAAAAGGGAAACTTGGAAGACAGCTTCCCCTCTGAAATAAAAGTATTTCTGATAGAGAATTTTGTTGCTGAGTTGAGTTTACTGTACTCTAAAGACTCTCATTTCTGTAATGATTAGAGAAAAATCAGGTTTCCCAGAGAAGTCTAAAATTCTAAAGACAAGAA
Organism: Buceros rhinoceros silvestris; assembly: GCF_000710305.1. Lineage (NCBI taxonomy): Eukaryota > Metazoa > Chordata > Aves > Bucerotiformes > Bucerotidae > Buceros > Buceros rhinoceros. The sequence goes on along the minus strand of NW_010390227.1, from coordinate 54,593 downwards.
AGAACTAGGTGTTATATTGCAAACCACTTTACTAAGGCAGGGTGTTACAAGGGTCACCATGTTTCTGTGTAAGATTTGCAAGACAAGAGTATCTATGCCTATTCTGAGCATTTATCCCATTTGTCCAGATACCTAGAAGTTTGTATAAGGCACTAACAAGACCACCACCATATATCGGCAAAACCTGGAAAAATGCCTAATATGCTCAAAATCTGTATGTATATAGATTCCAGAGTTTAGTCTAAGAAAATACAGGCATATAATAGGACTGTGTTTAGGCAAAGCCTACAAGTGTTACTAGGGTGAACACATAAGATGGCCACAACATCTGCCTGAGCTACTAAAATACATTTTGGCTTTAATACTGTGATGGGTTCTTGTGTTTTGTTTCAATTGTGCACCCTGAACCGGGATCGAAATAAAGACTATAGCGTACCTCAAATGTACTCTCCCAAGTGAAGTCCTATTCCAGTACTCCCCTGTTAACACTCATAATCTTGGTACTTTTTAGAAACCACCCTCAAAGACCCTCTCCCTTCTCTGCCTTCTAACAGGAGCCATTTCCTGAACCCATCAGCTGTCAGCGATTCAGGAGAGGCAGCCTATGGCAGTTACTGCTGACTCCTGCCTGCTTCAGAGTACCAGGTGTATACACGGCTCAAATGCAATCCAATACTATAAAATAAGATGACAATAAGAACATAAAGCCTCATTGGGAAAGAGAATAAAAAAATATATCCTTTCCCCAGTACAACTGGAGTCTGGTTAGAAGCCTGGGTTTGTAAATTTCTCTGGAGTTAAAAGTGAATTTTTTACACTTTATTTAGGAATATATATATACATATATATACACATTTTGGAGGATAATCTCATTCTCTGAGCAATGAACTCATACTCTTAAATATCTCCCCAAGATAATCCATTTCTTAAAACTCTTTGTCGTATGGATAAGGCTCATCTCATTTCATTTGTGATACTACACAGAAGACAAGCCTGGTCTATAATGAACTAAGACTATAATTCAGACTTAATACGCAAAAGCGAAAGAAGTATTAGGAAGACTTGAGATCTGTTTTACACAGTGGTCAGACAAAAACCGTCCTGGAAGCACAGTATCGTAATCATCAATACACCACATCGCACCACACCTTGCTGCTTGTGGCTCTTACCCCGTAACTCTTTCACAATTTGCTGTTCAATGTCCTCAGCTGAAAGAGGGGCCTGGTGATCTTCCAGGAAAGTAAGATTTTTTAATTCCCTAGTGCTGTGAGAAAACAAAATCAAAACTTGCCTGTCTTGGTCCACTACTATAGCTCTGCCACACCGTGCTGTGAAGGTTACGCACAATACAGGCCGGACAGGGAGATCAGCCTCTCTCCTTCCCTCCTTCCTCCACACAAATCGCTTTATTTACTGCATCACAAGATCTCGATCCAACACTTTTGCAGGGAAACGCAGTATCTTGGCAATTAAAATGAACACGAAAGATTGTGCTGACTCCAGTTACACATAGCACAGTTCCCTTCCCATCTTGGGGGTGGACTCGTAAACACAAATTAAGCCCCGCTCTGGTTTCCAGCAGGAGCCTTGGCAGGAGATGGCTGGAGACTTTGCTACACTGCAACGCAGGGTCAGCACACGAGTGAAAGGACAGGAAGGTAACTAACTTTCTGCCAACGGATACTGTTTAGCAGAAGGATGTTTTAAATATCAGGATTCTAAAGGCTTCCCAAGTCCTGATTTATGTGTGATAGTTTTCCTGTGTCATGAAAGGAAAATAAATGTCTGATAACAGTAACTTGACAGTAATAAGGGGGAAAGGTAGGTATTATGCTATCTAAAATGCTAAAATGAAAACAATCTGATAGAATCAGTGTCAAAAATCCTGTATTTCTAACCAAAACTTAAACTGAGTAAACTTTAAATGACTCAGCAGATATTTTTCAGCTTAAATTTAGTTGCACAATTTGTTAGAACAAAAACTATTTTCAGCTGGATTTATGTACCTAAGATGATAATAAAGAGTTAGCTTTATTTCATTACTGCTCCAGATGGTAGCCAAAAGGGACAGAGAAGCGTGGGAGTAACCGTCCTCCATCTACGAGGGATTTGGATTTAGAACGTTACGTATGCCATGCAACTGCCAACTGTTTCTTAACAGGTTCCATGGCTTGGAACACTGGACTCCACAGAGACAAGGATATGAAGAACGAATCAAAACTAATTTTGTGATTTTGCTGTTTGTATCACTAGCAGATAACTAAGCATTTGCTTAATTCAAAGCAAAGGCCACATGAGGAATTTGGAGGACTGGCAGGTTTAGAGACATTCATTTCTGATATATATTTCAGGCCATCTCTTCGCTGAAAGATAATTTCTCTGAGTATGTCAAGACAGGATTCAAGAAAACAGATACAAACTAGATTGGACCTGACTTATGAATCTGCTGTTTTATTTCTCTGACAAGAAATGTAAGGAGAGGGTCAGACTGAGTAGCAGTAGATGATACTGACATTTAGTAATCTATGCTTAAAAAAAAAAAATCAAACTCCAGCTTCCTGAATTGAAAGAAATAAACCACATCACAGAACTGATACATCGATACCCCTATACAGGTTCTGAGGAAGAAACTGCACCATCTCAGAATGTGCTTATTCAGAATTCAAGAAACAATACAGAGATAAACTGAGTATCTTGTTTTTGTTAGAGGCAAGAAAGAGGTCAGCAGAGCCGTTGCAAGCACAGGTATATCAATAATTCACACTGAACTACCTAGTAGACTTTTAACACCATTATGTTCTATGCAGCCACTGCTCTGAGGATCCCTATTTGTGTAAAAAGGAATCTTCAGAACTAAACATTATAAATACACCGCATTTACACCTCATCTAATTGTATCCACTGCCATAGACCCCTTATACATTAAATGAAATAAAGCATTATCACTTTTCAAGTTTTTCTTTGAATTCTGAAGAATCTCAATCATTTAGTAATAAGATGAAGGACCTGTTTGTGTGTTAGTGGAATACCTAAGCTGGAGAATCCCAGTTAAAAAAAATATGATATACTGTAAAGTGTTTTTAAAATTCTTTGAGCTAGAATCATCAGTTCAAGGACTTTTTTGCTATAAGGACTCAGCAATATCTGGTCCACAAAAATGTTGAGCCTTTTCTTTTTGAAAACTTACTAATGCATATGAAGTATCCTTGACTGCCTCTTATTCATCTCCATGTTACATCAAAAAAGTAAGATTTTCAGAGGAAACTCTTGAAAGATCTGAAAAAGCAAATATTGGATCAAGTCTTGTAGTATATTGAAATGATGTCCTACATTGTAGTCACACCCTTTCGTACCTCAGGAGACTAGAAGGCTGAAAAACAGCAATGTGTCAGAGGACAGTAGAAGATGTTAAAGTCATGAGATTTCCTGACCAGCCACATCTTAGCAGTCTGCAAGAGCAGTTACTTCACGAGGTGAAAACTCACATCCCATTCCAGGGAGTTTATGTTAGAGAGGAAGACAATACCCTCCGTATTCCCAGCCAATATGACTTGGAGAAAAATTGCTACCTGATCCCAATCAGGTGATCAATTTAACCCTGAGCACGTAAGCAAGTTATATCCAGTTAACACCTGACATCCTACCAAACTGCCCAATTTTTCCCAGCTGCGGATTGAATCTTTTAAGAAAGGGCAGTGCCTGTCTCCTATAGTATGTGCCAAGAAGGAACATAAAAGTCCTGATATCTGCAGAAGAATAGAAGAACTGGCACATGGTCCAATAAAAAACTGCTTTCTGTTTAGGGACTGCGTAAGAAAAGTACAAAAATAAGTTTCCCATTAAACTGCTCAGGCAATGTCAGTAAGTATCACAAACTTTGTGTTCTGACTCATGATTGCTTCACCATGTCACACATATCCCTTCATTAATTTATAAATTTCCATCTGGAAGTAGTTCAGGTCCCTGCCTCCATGACCTCGTCTGGAAAGCAGTTCCAGAGCTTTGCACACATTGCCAAGAACTTTGTTTTACATTTGTCCTTTATCCATAATTGTTTGTGAGTATCTGATCCTAAAATAGTGTTATCCTTTAACATAAAAGTCTTTTCCCTTCACGTCTACCCCCACATGTATTTATAAAGATATAACCATATGCCCTTTCAAGCTTTGTTTTGCCAGATAAGCTATTTTCATCTCAGCTGAGAACATAGGTACTCCTTTCCCCGAACCATCCCACTCTGCACCTGCTGTGAAGCAGTGTGGGTCATGAGAACTGTAAACAACACGCTGAGAGTTGTTTTACCAATGCCTTGTACAGCCATATTAACACTTTATTGTCTTCACTGAAAATCCTTCATCATACCCTGAAACTGCTTCACGGCCATGACATAACGATGGCTCGTAGTCACCATACAGCTGACCAATGCGTTAAACCTCTTCTCTTTACTATGGCCAGCAGTTATCAAGACTCCTGTTTATACTAGAAGTACGTGATATTAATCCCCGATCACCCAGCTCTACTTTCGTACTTTCTGTTTTGTCGGTCCATAAGGTCATGTATTTTTTCTGACAGTACTAGTCGTATTCCAATTTTGTGCTGTCTCTGAATGCCATATCCACTCTCTTACTTTTACCAAGTTCAAAAATACTATTTAAATCTGCACCAACATCCATCCTAGAGGAATTCTGCTAGCAACCTCCTTTCAATTTGGTAGGTCCATTTTGGACAGAACCCTCTTTTAATAGAACCCTTTACTTGGTTCCTCTCTCACTTTACAATTCTTGCACTAAAGCCCATCTTCTCCACCTTAAATAACTACCCACAAAGAGCAGTATAATGCCCTATTTCGATCAAGGTGGATTAGGTCTACTGCATTACCCTTCCCTGGGACAATTATCTTATCAAAGATAGATATTAAGTTAGTCTGATATGATCTGCCTTTGATAAAACCATGTTGTAGTTTTTCCCACTTTCTTTTTACCTCCAGGTCCTTGATAATTTTCTTCTTTCAGTATCTACTCTGTGACATTGCTTAGTGTTGAGGTCAAACTACCATGCCCCCATTTTACTTTAACGCCCTTTTCCCTTGTATGAGTACAGGGAATAACATTATTATTCTTTAGTGGTAGTGAGCTAGCCCTGAGCTGAACAGATACACATAAAAACCCTGCAAATGCATTTCGTGCAAATCAGCATTTGTGGATTCTTTCAGTGCCCTGAAACGGGTATTTAACTCTCTCCATTTCATCACACTAAGTAGGCTATATCTAGCTGATAGCTCACTTACGGAAACTTCCACTGCTCTGTCTTCATTCCCTTAAGCGCCTTTTTTCTATTCTTAGTCACTCTATTGTCCTCTCTGAAAAATGAGACTAAGTATTCATTTGATATTTCAGTCACACCTAGATTGTAGTGAATCTCCATTTCATTCCTGGTATTCTATGTTTCCTTACTTCTTAATTCTTGCTCCCTTTTACTAATGTGTCTATAGAACCGTTTCATATTTGGTTTAATTGCACAAGCCAACTCAACTAAATTTTAGTCCTTGCTGATATTTTTATATCACTTTTGAGAAGATCCTTTATGAACTAGGACAGGGACTGACACATTTCTACCCATTTGGCACTCTCCAGAAAAGTGGATTGTGCCTTGAAGCATAATTACATTAATTTTGACAAGAAGTATGGATTATTGGCCACAATACAGAAATAATTTACTAAACATTTAGGTGTGTTCATGCTGACAAATTTGCAGGAAGCATTCAAAGCTGTTTCTGAGTTGCTAGAGCCTGTCTTAGAGAATTCACAGAGAACTGGCAGGTTCCCAGAGAGCTATGACAGGCTAAACTTACTATTTGTCTTCAAACACATCAGTGGACAAAGGAAGAGCTATGGAAGTTATCTATCTGGGCTTCTGTAAAGCCTTTCACACATCAACATCCTTCTCTCTAAATTGGAGAGAAATGGATTTGATGGGCAGAGTGTTCAGTGAACAATGGATTAGTTGGATGGTCACATCTGGAGAATAGTGGTGAATGGCTTGAAGTCAGATGGAGATTGGTGACAAGCAGTGTCCCTCAGAGGTGCATATTGGGACCAGTGCTGTTTAATACCTTCATCAACGACACATTCACCAGGATCGAGTGCAGCCTCAGCAAGTTTGCAGATGACACCAAGCTGAGTGGTGCAGTTGACACACCAGAGGGATGGGATGCCATCCAGAGGAATCTGGACAAGCTAGACAAGTGGGCCTGCGTGAATGAACCTCATGAGGTTCAACAAGGTCAAGTGCAAAGTCCTGCAACTGGTCAATTCTCAACAAGCTGGGAGATGATGGGATTGAGAGCAGCCCAGTGGAGAAGGACTTGGAGGAACTTGTGGGTGAAAGACTGGACATCAGCTGCCAATGTGCGCTTGCAGCCCACAAAGCCAACCATATCCTGGCTGCATCAAAAGCAGCATGGCCAGCAGGTTGATGGAGGTGACCCTGCTGCTCTACTTCACTCTGGTGGGATCTCACCTGCAGTGCTCTGTCCAGCTCTGGAGTCCTCTCAGCACAGGAAGGACGTGGACCTGTTGGAGCATGTCCAGAGGAGGCCACAAAAATGATTAGAGGGCTGGAGCACATCTGCTGTGAGGCCAAAGTTCTGAAAAGTTCTGCCCATGCAGCAGTTCCCTTCCCTGTCCCCACAAGTGAGGCAGTTCCCAGATCACTTTTTCTTAAACCAGACAATCCCCTGCCATGCTTTTCAGCCCTCCATGACTATGATTCTTAGGACACCTACTCAGTGTGTCCTACTGGATTATTGCTATAAATAAAGACAAATGTAAGTATGTGTGTGCATGAGGCTATTCTTCATTACATCCTTTGATTAAAGAACTTTTCTTTTCTTTTTTTTTTTTTCTCTTTCCAGCACTGGAAGATCTAACAGCATTCACAATCAGCAATTACTTCTGAACAGGTATTTAATCTGTGTTCATTTCTTTTAACAATGAAACGGGAAGGTTAAAAATGCCATCAGGAGAATCATAGTTATATTATGATTTTGAGAAAAAAAGAAAGAGGAACAGGCCAAAACCCACGTGAGGACATGTATGAAAGCACTGTGTATTATTTACTTTTACAAACTCTGCAGCCTCAGCTATGGATATTAATTTTGTATTCAAAGAACTGTCTCACTGAGGGTGTTTTAAATATCCTGATTTAATTCTCGAAATAGGCAAAAATTAATTATTTTAAAGGAAGCAACATTGTTTCTATTTATTCTAATTCACTTCCCTTCTGTTCTTTTCTTTCTTAAAAGACAAGCTGCAAAAAGACAATCCCACAAGAATTATTTACATACTTTTCACGTAGTCTGTGAACAGACACGTTTAATGCTTCTGAAGAGAAGTCACTGTAATACAATGCAAATTATTAATTTATGAACGTGGCACAGTGGATAATACATGCTCACCGCAGCTGTGATTTTTCCTACTCTACTAGAATTTAATGCTTTTATTATCCTGCCTGTGTGCCCAGTCCCAGCATATGTATGCAGATGTGTGCCATGAAGCCTTCGAAAACTTCAGGATAAAAGATACCTAATCTGCCAGAAGCATTGGTGGGAAGGAATATGGAAGGGATAGAGAGCACATCTATAGGTTCTCCTTCTTTTATGTCATCTTTAAAAAAGATGAAATCACAGCTTAACATCTGTATCAATAGGCAGTTAAGTTTATATAGTTTTTTATCATTGTTGAGTCTTCATTAAATATGTCCCTTGGCCCACAAAATGCTGTACAGAAAATAGAGGGTACAGTTTTATAGAGACGTATTTGTTAGACTGGATTTTACAAAGCAGCTTTTAAAACTTGCAGGTAGAACATAAGGTTTTTCCACAATATTCTGGAAGAAAGAAGCATTCTGAAAACTGTTCAGATTATTTTGAAGGAGTAGGAACAGGAGTTTTTTTTTCCTGAAAAAAATTGAACTAATTCAAATTGGGAACTTTCTTACAAAACAGTTTGTCACTAAAAAAGTACTATCTGGCCTAATTTTGGTGAGAGGTTTTATTAGATTGTGCATTTTCAATAGGTACATCAAGAGCAGGTTTTCACGTTCAGGATATATGTTTTTGTCCAGTTGCAATAGCCCTTCCTCAAACAAGCAATGCTTCCTTGGTTTGGGCACCTGCATGGAACACAGAATAATCCCTCCTGCTGCCCATTTCAGGCCATAGGCATGTAGCCAAGTCCTCCAAATATCTTAGTGAACTGTTATGTTTTTAAG
>NW_010390227.1:16180-46226 GCF_000710305.1 Buceros rhinoceros silvestris | reverse complement strand
AGGAATGTGAATGGAACCATAAAATGAATCTTATGAAAACTATTAGCAGAGAAGCCTAAAAGCATAATGGACAGCTCTTGGTTTCACATGAAAGTTATTTTCAGCATGCAGAGAAACTCGTTTGGCTGTAATGCATACAGCAGAAGCATGGCAGTTGTTTCACCTAGAACTAAATAATGCTCCTGTTAGGAATAAAGACAATAAGGCAGTTTCGTTTCAGTCGTCTACACGTTCTTTTTCCTGTAGTTGCAGCATCAAGTAGAAATAAGGCTTAAAGAGCAAACATAAACCTTTTAAAGTCTTCCGAAGAAGAAATTTTAGAAGAGATAATGGCAGCTGCCCATCTAATAACTTAGCAACATTGTATATGAACTTCTGAAAATCAATTGAAATTTTTTAAAAAATTGTTTTTACTTTGATGAACTAACTGTAAAATTATTTCTTTCTATGTTTCAGTGTTCATTAAGATTTTTCTATGATTAAGAGAAAATTTGTGTGACAAAAAGTGGTAAACTAGCATACTGCCATTATATGGTTATAGGAAACATACCAGACTTGATTGATTAAAATGCAGAATTTTCAACAGTTTGTTTAATTCATTTCAATTCAAGATTACATCTCTTGCATGAAACTCCCAGTCCTCAAAATGTTTCTTTAACGCCCCTTTATTCTGAAAATCCTAATGGCACCCATCTGCTTGTAGGACATTACAACATAATGGATAATTAATTTTCATTTCTGCTAATACAAAATTAAAAAGCCAATTTCTTTTATAAATGGAAGTTAAGAACAATTAAAATCTAAATAGTATTTTTTCGCTGTTTCTGTTGTGGCGTCCGCTGGGTGTTCACTCTAGTGATAACCAGTATTGGTGTAAAACAAACTGCAGTTTTATAGACAAATAATTAAGAGCATTTACTATGCCAATGCAAAGCCAAGGCAGTATTTTGTACTGTGATATGCACTCCAGATCTGAAAAATTCTTTCTCCATTAGGAAAGTTACTATCATTATGCCAAGATAAATAAGAGCTCCGATAAGTGTTTCAAACTGAGAACCTCATTTGTCACTTATCCAAATACTACAGAACAGCAGAGTAAAAAAGTTTTAGGATGACTCTTAGATCCAGTAAAAGAGACAACTGAAATACATTTGAAACTCAAAACACTACAGAGGAATAACGTGAATACCTGTAAGAGCACAGTTACCAATCAGCAAAGAAAGCGGGTGCTGCATAACTAAAGACAACACAAAACTGAGAATTAAAAATCTGGAAGAGAAATCTGTGCTTTTGTAACCCAAAGGGATCGCTTTGTGAAGCCTTTCCAGATGGAATTAAACAAAATCTTGGACATAAGACACAAACGGAGATACTACAATGCAGATAGCCAGCTCTGTCCTTATAAAGAACATCTGTTGTGAAGTTGCTGACATTCTGACCAACATGAAAAAGAATATAGCTAATTCTGCATTGCAGCCAGACACGTTCGGGGGAGTATGACGTGACTTCTTAGTGTTTTTACTACGTTATAAACACACAAGGCTTTTCGCTATCTCACAATTTTGTCACCTGAGAAAACAAACAAAAAAGGGATTTGGCACACAGAAAAACCTTCTGTATTCATTTGCATATAATTTGCCAGAGATTTATTCCTAAATTTTCCACTATTTTCTATTTTATTATATGGATTTTTGTATTTATTTCCTCCCCATTACAGGGAGGAAACAGAGTGTTCATTCATGTCTCCCTTGCTGAGCAGTCTACTAGAAATGGAGAGTTTCCAGCCTGTGGGTTAGCGATTTGCTCTCGCTCTTACAGAGATAATAACTAGACTGTGTTTAACCTAAGTTCCTCAGGAAATTAGAGTTAGGTCATAAATTATAGGTTATTACTTCATTTTAATATTCCTCTCTCTGCTGTCCTGCTCCAGGTTTTCAGAAGTAGCTCTTTTTATTTTTCTTTTTTTATATAGCTTTTTTTAACTAGGAATGCCAATTTTTTCAAGCAGAGACCACCAAGTGCTTGTTCTACTGTTCCTGTGCTCTCCCCATCCCACCCAAACCCAGGGCGGGCAGGAGACAGGCAATGGAAGACACCAAACAGCTCCATCCTCCACTGCAGTGCAATGGGTGCAAGGGGGAGAACAACCACACAAAATGTCCTTGAGTTGCATTAAAACCACATTATTACATGTTACCCCTTCACACTGCTTGCTGTATTTTAACAATTAAAATTTAAGTGGTAGAGCTAAGGCTTTGATTTTATAAGGCACATTGTAAAATTAATTTTGAATGACTCTGCTATTTTTTATGCTTACTTGTGCCAAATAACTACTGGGTTTCTCAATATTTGTGGTCTCTCTCCATCAGCATTGCTGCTCAGCACTGCATTCCCAATGGTTAGTGCTCTTATTTTATTTTTTAACATATATATATATACACATACACACACATATATGCTCTTTCCCAGTAAAGGGTAGCTCAGACTTCAGCACTGAACACAAAGTGATAGCTGTGAATTTATGCCATGGAATAATTTGGCTTTGTTCCTTCATGTAAGGTAGAAAAAAGTTAGTGCTAAAATAGGTGGCAAATACAAATGAAGACCAAAGAGATGTAGTTTGGGAAGAAGGTTTGCTGTAAATACAACTATTCAAAAATAAGCAGTATAGTTTGTATATGGAGAAAAAGAATACTAACAGTGCTTAAGAAAAAATCTATTTATAACTACAATCCTATAATTTTTGGCTTCTATTATACAGTTTTTAAGACGAAGACCGTATTTTTTATCCTGCCACTTCTTTACCTTTGCCTCTCTCATTTTTGGGTTTCAGAAAAACAATTTTTAATGATTTAGAAATACATTCCACTAATAAATATTTTTATAGTGACTTGAAATTACAAGCCAAAACATTCTTTTCTTCTTCCTACACAAACTAGAGAATAAACTTGTAGAAGGAACTTTTCTATTAGTACAGCGGTCTGATTACAAAGGACAATTACTGATTTTGAAGTACACTAGAAAGAGATGACCTGATTACAGCTTGGTGATTAAGGTACAGATACAGATATAGATTAAGATTAGTTTATACCGATATGACCAGCAGAATAAAATTAAAGTCACCTTTCCAACAGCTAGTGATTTACAAAAGATCTTCTGCTTTGCAAAAGTTGGGTCTGAGCAAAGGTTATTCACATTTAAATTTTTTTTTCTGAAATGTTTAGGTTCATTTCCATGGCAGGCAGGCAGCTACACACCTTTGAAGTAAAGGCCTTGATCCTACTCTGAAAGGACTTGTATATGTTCTGCATCCGTGTTTCACTTTTTACAATCCTGAGTTATCATTGTGAGTTATTTTCCACGGAAAAAATCAAGCACGTGGCAAATAGCTGCAGGAGTCAAAGGATATGAAGCTTAATGTCAAATACTCGTCCCACTTTGAATTTTTTTAGTCTCCGAAGGAATCTTTTACAGAACAGTTAATGGCGCTGAATGGTCATTCTCAGACAGTGAGAAGCATAGTTGGAGCCAGGCTCGTCTTTCCAGGGAGAGCAGTTCCTTTGCCATAATTAGAGGCACTGAGACACCCTCCACAAAACACAGTCGTTTCTTTAATAAGTGTCACTGAAGACCATCCCAGATTACAGCAGCTTTCTCAGTTTGAAACACAAAAGCAGTTAAGGCTCAAAAACTTCAAAGAAAGCTTTTCATTTTATTTTCTTCTTGATCCGCTGATAGAGTAGTTCATTTTCTGGAATTTTGTAAAATTGCTTTTTCACTCATCAGACCTGTGTAACAAATCACTGTCTCAATCATCAAATATTCCTGTTTGACTAATCTGCTTTTCCTTTGGCCTTTGGGTAGGAAGCTTCACTTCTGAAACATTTTCTAAATTCACTTTTGTGAACTCTCCCTCAGTTGTGCTTTGTTCTATTTTAAAAAATAATTGCATTTCCTGCAACTCAATGTGCTTGTTTCAGGTTTTTAAATTCCATCAGAACCCACAGTTTCTTTCCTAGATAGAGCAATCTCTTCTCTTTTAAAAAGCACCATTTTATAGCACACTATCAGCTGTAACATGGCGCTTTTTGAGCAGTAAATGCTGTAGCGTAACATTTTTCCAGAAGTCTCAGTTTCATTCTGTTCACTTAGAACAGCTCTGTCACTAATAAGCCATTTGTACTGTCTTGTATATTGTTTTTGTTTTTGCGGTCAAAGATCTTCTCTTTCTAATTTCTGAACTTTGCTGCTGCAGTCTATTCTAAGACAGTATCACCTCTGAGGAAAGCTCCTTAACAAGACAGGGCTGTCAATAATCCTAATCATTTCCAATGTGAAAAAGGCTGGAAGGGTATAAAGTTCCATTCCTCCAGGCTTTCTCTGCCTCAAAGCAAATAGGCCCATTCGCACAGGTATACCCTGTGGGGAATGTAGCTAATCCTTTTCAAACTGGAGGAACAAACCCTGTAATATGGATCATTTTCTTCACTGAGTTCTTACATTTCCAGTTATACCATCCAGTAACATACAGACGAGAAAGTTGCAGGAGCTGAAAGCAAAGAAAACTCATGCACAGATATGCTCCAGGAGAGCGTACGCAGGGCTGTGTTACGGTCTTTGCTTACTGAGGCCAACCGGAACAGAAACGCGGTCATTTTATGTTCTGGAGCAGGAACACTGTCTTTTTTGTGTTAAGGGTGAAATGCAGCCTGTTGAGTCTCATCACTGTTACTTACGGCTTATGCAGTCAGCTTTGTCATCCTCTCTATGATAGCACATTTTAGCCTGCTTCCTTAACTGCTGAGATTAGGTATCAATCTTCAAAAGAAAAATAAATCTAAGCAGATAAAAAGGATAGTGATCACTCGACAGAAAAAAGAAGGGGTAAAACCCCCAGCTTCTGAACACACAAAACCAGTGTAAAGGACGCGGTGCCAGAGAAATACAGACAGTCAGAGCTGTTTGATCAGAACTCCTTGGCCCCTGAGTCAGAAAAAATGTTACAAACACGCACAAGTTTGACAAGATTGGAGCATCAGCCAAATATTTTCTTCCTCCTGCTTCCCTGCCTGCTCGTTTCCATCTCCCGTGTTTCCCTTGTGGGCTCCCCCAGCCGTCCATCCATGTTTCCCTCTGCCCCAGGTTCCCTCTTGCCCCCCACTGCCCGCAGCCTGCACGTCCCGCTCTGTCACCTCTGCCTCCGCAGCCGTCTCCCATCTAGCGCAGTTGTTTCCCCCGTGGTTTGGGGGTTCTTCCGCAGCCCCGGGGGAGGCAAAGGCCAGAGGGCAGAGCCAAGGCCCGGTGGGAGGCAGAGCCCTGAGGGAAGGGCTGCGGCCAGGCCCAGCCTCACCTTCCTCCCGGGCACCCCAGCTTTGATCAACCAGACCTCACAAGACAGTGAGACCCGGAGAGCCCGCAGGCTCCACGAGAGATGAACAGGAACCTGGATGCCTTGTTCCAGCAAATACAGTTCACGGAGAAGCAGGCGAGGGAGAAGAGGAGCCTCATCCAACAAGGTCTGCCCGCGGGCCGCCATCCTGTGGGTGCGGCAGCAGCACTGACTGCGCTTAAGGGCTTCTCCCTTTCGCGGGGGAGAAAGCAGGGCGGCCGCGCCGCGCCACGCCGCGCCGTCGTGAGGGGACCTTTGTCAGGGAGAGCTCGGCCAGCAGACAGGATAGCTGCTTCTTGCCGACAGCGTGCTTTTGTAAGGACGCAGCATTTACAAACCGAGCACACATTCTAACAGGCTTTTGTCGTGTTGCAGCTAAATTTGACATAAGTAGAAGTTATGACAAGATTAACCGAACAAAAGAAGAGCTGAGCGCCGCAAAAGTTAAATTAGAAACTAAGGTAAGCAGGTATGTTTATAGTATACATAGTAATGGAATACATTATACTGACAAATACGTGACCTGCTCCTCCTGGAACAGATTTTTGTGAATGCTGTCAAGGACGGCGCTTCACCTGCCAAATAACACAGCGCCGAGAACACTCACACCCTGCGTTCCTGGAGTGAACAACAAGGGTCTGCCCACGTCCTTCCCCTCTCACACCTCACCCCTCAGGCTGGGACTCGCTCACCTCGGGGGTAGGAACGTTTCCAGGTAATGCTTCCATAGCCTGGCAGAACTGGAGACAGCACGTGGAAAGTCCCTCCTGCTCCGCAGGCAGGGCCTGGCAGGGAGCAGACCGCCACGTCAGGGCAGCCTGTTCATGAGACACAGACACCCGACGTCAGCCGGGGCACTCCGGCTGCTTGGGGACGGGGTGAGCAGCCCTCTCTGCGCAGTCCAGGAGCTTGTTCTAGGAATTCCCTGCGGAGGCCCAGAAACCATTCCTTTGTTGCCCACTGCCATTCGTTAAAGGCCTTTCACAGAAAATCTGTGCAAATACACGCTGTAATTTCTTTACAGGATCTTGAGTCACTGCTAAAGATCTTCCTGTGCTCACTGTTAGGGCTCAGCAAGGCCCAAGGGTTTTTCTAGGGACACCGAAGATAAGAGGAAAGTTTCTGAATCTGTTTAGTGTTTTTAAGATGACATTATGCTTTCTATTTAACCAACCTGCAGACATATCTTCCGATTAAGCTTCCAGTTCTGCAGAGCTTTTCACCATTAATACCTGTGGTTACAAACGATTTACAATTCTTGCCTGTGCCTGCAAATGAAGTCTAAATATCATCCCCTGTGCTTTAACTGTCTGTGCTGGCAGAATGTGTCTGCACAACAGGAAAGCACATGGAGCCTCCTTTGTAGTCAGAACTGTTGTATCCTATCACTTAGATATCTTCAAGAACCTTCGGGAGGGACTGCCTCACCTCGTTGCGAAAATAAACATTTAGAGGATGTTTGTCATCCTTCTGAAATCAGGCTCTTCTGACTTTTGTAAAAGACTGCATAATATACATAATAAATATCAACATCACTCTGGGGGGTCAAAATAAAATTGTAACATATTTAACCAACACAGATTATATCTGGGTGTTGCTTGTTAGCTAAACTGCTTTGTAGTCATGCTCATTAATTTATTTATGAACATCACAATTTTATGTTTATACTACTAATTTGTTATTGATGTGTTGTGATTTATAATCAAGGTTTATGTGGTAGGTACAGAAGGTCCCAAGAGTAGAGCCATCACTGTAAACAACTAATGGGAAGAGCTGAAGAACTATTCCTAGTTAAATCTTATGTGCTTTACCCACCAAGATTAATAATATTCTCACTGATGTCCACAAAAATATGTTTTACTTACTTGCTTAGTCTGACATTGATTTATTTATGGATAGAAAATTACACAGAAAACAAGCGGAATGGGAAAACGCATTTCAATCAGACTGCATTTATGTTTAAAGATTATACAGTCGTTGAAATTATTTAAAGTAGTTTATTTTTCAGTACAAGAATTAATGTTACGTATGTCTACAATAGTTAATGTAATTCAAATAATAATAAATAATTCTGTTCAGCTAATGCTGTTCAATTTATCCAGCACCAAATAACTGCACTTCTTCACAAGCAGACATATCCAAGCCTGTGCGTGCACAGCACCTTATGCCTGACCAGGCAGATGAGACTGAGTTCAAAAGTGTTTTGACATCTGTTTCACAGAGACTGCCTGTGGTCAATCAAAGATTCCTAGGAAATGCCGTTTTTTTCCCTCTGTTCTGTAAAATCAGGTAGCATGTAATTAGAACCCAAATTACAGCGTTTTGCTTTTCATGGCTCAATGATTTCTTCAAAAAATTCTGTTGCAAATGCATAGATTAAGTTGGCATCATACAGATGAATAAACTACACCGCAGCTGGTTGTGTTCAGTAATATAAATACAGTGGTATAAGACTATCTTCGAATTAATATGTAAAATAAATATTCTTGACTTTCTGGACACCTAGCATGCCAGACATACCAGGGATAAAGGAAAAATCTGGTCATTTCCTTTTCAACTCTCACATTCTAGTCATAGGGCATTTGATTCCACTATCATCCTCCTTTTTGATCAGATGCTCCTCATATGCACCCTCTCCAAAATAATCTACACTATTTTATTTTACAATCTTTTCTTTTTTACCTCTGTAATATCACTATTATTCCATCTTTTCTGCTTCTGCACACACAGTCAGTCATGTATCAGCCTATTACGCGATTTACTTCCTGATACTTACTCTGTGCCTTTACAGGCTGTGGGCAATTCTGTTAACTTTCCATTCCCTGCTCATTGTTCTTAGTGTTACAGTCTGAGTTGTTCTCTTGACCTCCTTTTCTCCACTTCGTCAGATGAATGATTCTCGTCCTTTAGGACTCTTCAGCACTTAGCTGTTCCCTATTTATCTGCTGTTACAGTTTTCCCACCACATGTCTTTGCTTAGGTTAGACAATGATGCAATAGTTGTGCTGGAAAATTGAGAACTTTTCAGCAAATTTTGAAAATGCAATGGTTGAGCAGCATACCCTTCTAAACTGTTTAGCGTTAATAAAACTAAAAATAAAACTATATACAAAATAGAAGTTTGGGGCTTGGAGGCGTTATGGTCAAACTTTATAATAACCAGTGAGCTAATTTCCATTGCACTTCCCTGAAGAATCCCAGAAATTGTGCTCAGAAACATACAAGCATTCCCCTCCCTCTTTCACAGACGCAATAATAGCATTGCAGGGTTGATAATGTATATGATATGATAATGTATACACCCATTCAGTCGAAACAGTGATGCTGGACCCCTCTCCCCCTGATACTGCTGTCTGATTTGGTATGAGGTGAGCTTTACACAGTTAGATGGAGAACACTGTATTATGTTGCACAAAAGATCCCACATAATCAATATTTTTCCTGCGTTTAACCTGCAAAAATTTTTCCTAAAATTTGCAGACTTTAAAATGCCATTTTAGATAGATGGACCAGCACTAAATGTGCCTTTTAGAGAATGGATACTTTTCAAAAGCTTAGTGGTGTATGGAAAGATTATTCAGAGGAAAAAAAGAGCAGTTTTGCTTTTCCTAGTCCAGCCACTATGCCAGCTGTGTTTTAACTGGACCAAGATCCTTATGTACAATATCAAAGCATATGACACAATAAAACAATAACCTGACTTTATAACCTTTTTTTTTTTTTCTCTTGGAAGGTTCAGCATCTGTCCAAAAAACAGTTCTACTTAGAAATTCTGAAGAAGCGTGAAGACGGTCCAGCCACTATGCCAGCTGTGTTTTAACTGGACCAAGATCCTTATGTACAATATCAAAGCATATGACACAATAAAACAATAACCTGACTTTATAACCTTTTTTTTTTTTCTCTTGGAAGGTTCAGCATCTGTCCAAAAAACAGTTCTACTTAGAAATTCTGAAGAAGCGTGAAGACGGCTTAGAAAAACAGAAAGCAGAACTTACTAATCAAAAAAGCAGTCTTCTTAAAATCGTTGTATGTTTCCAGTTACGGTATTCAGACAGCTCTTTTCTACTGTATGAGAGGAGTCAGCTTTAAAATTTTAAAATATGGAAGAAGTAATGTTTCAAATCAGGAAAGCAGGGGGGTTTCGGTTTAGTTTTTTTTTTTTACTCTAGCATACTTAACAGTGTAAATTCCCACTTTTAGTTTAAACCGTGATCTAAGGTAGTGTGTGCTGCAGTTTATCATGCCAGACTTCATATCATAATGTCCGCGATTGTATGACTGAACTCTGATTCTGACATATTATTTCCTTTGTAAAAGAAAACAAGGCAAGTTTCACCTTAAATAGGACTGCTTCATCCACAATAATACATATTAAGAAAGATCAAAAGGAAAGCTCAGGGAGCCTAACACCACGTTTTAGGAATCCCAACACAGCACACAATCTCTTGGATGCTAGACGCACCTAGCCACCTCTTAAATGTGGCTACTGGCGACATACACAGACAACAAGCTTTTCAGGTCTCTCTTGTGCTAACCAGAATATTGCCTTCCTCTTACTTCATTGTGGAACCACAGAGATGTAGGTATTAAGAAACACCACAGATGAGTAGTCTGCTCTGCATATGTATTTATACTTTAAATGAGTAGAGCTAAATTTTAAGCATTCAGTATGAATCACCAATATTAACCCTAAATTTTTAGACAGATATCCTTTTAGGTAATAATTCTTCAGCATCCGAAGTATTCCCAATCCTTAATATACAAAGAAAGAAAGAAAACTAAATATTCTAAGTAAAATAGAAAACTAATTTAGCTATAAATAATAAAAGCTAAATGTCCTTTGAAGAAGTGTGAAGTTTCTTTAAATTGTAACCAGTCAAGTTTGATATATGTTATAATTTCTTTCTTCCTGCATATAGGGGTCATTTCGCTTTACTTAAATCAGTAAGGATTTTTTAAATTGAATTTAATAGTGCCTTTCTCTTTAGAATATTTTTTCCAGAAAATGAAACAGTGACTGCTTTTCAACTATAGCTTTCTTAGTTGTCACCGAGGGAGATAAAGTCTGCATTCTGCACAGGGATAAACAACACCTATATTTCACTTAGTAACAATCTAAAAAACCAAAAAGAGTGGCCATAGTATGTTACTGACTTTAAACAACTTTCTACTTATTTCAGAAAAGGGTTGAACTGAAAAACTGGTGGTACAAGTCAGTAACATAAAGCACATATTTTAAAAATGTTTTATTAGTAATATATCCTTCAACTTTTCGGGGAAAAAAGATGTTAAAACACCAGATAAAATGATGGAGCTGTAGATCATTTTCACGTTCTCATGTCAGGAAAGGTGTTTACCTACATCATGCTACATTTATACTACAAATCTGAGAATAAACAACAACAGTGTGTTTCAGTCTGCCTAGTTTAACAAAGCCTTTCTCTTTTTTTAATCTGAATGTTCAATTTTCCCTTTCTTTTTTTCAGACAGATGCAAAGAGAAAAATTACTGAAGAGGAAGATAATTTCACTAGAGAATTAGCCGAGTTTAACAATGAGTATGGACTAACAAGTAATAGGGATCTTCTGCTTAAAAAAAAAGTCAAGGCTGAATTAAATGATTTGGAGAATGAAGCAGCTTTGTTGAAAAATGGTAAGTCTTATATCAGACTATTTTACCTTGGATTACCAGAGACTGAATACAAATCAGTAAAACAGAGCTGTGCAAAACAATAAATTTAATTCCATTCCCTTGCTGTCTGGAACTTCCTCTCAGCATTAAGCTGAGTGTGGTCTAACATACTACGTTACACCAGCATAATTAAAGCCTCTTCTGTTCCCTGACCTTTTCAATCGTTTCTGACTACGAGCACCACGAGGAGAAGAAGCAGAGCTGCCAAAGTGGCTCCCATGTCTGATGCCAACCAGCACAGAAGTGCACTGGCTTACATAGCGTGCTATATTTTGCACTGATTATGATCATCTACAGTTGAGCTACATAAATTCCTTTAACTTCAAAAGAATGATATGCACAGATGTCTTATAGGACTGGTCTTTTACTGCCACAATATAACTGTATCTTTGAGTTAAGATACAGAATATGTGATTTCTCAAAACAGAGTCAGGCTGAAAAGCAATTCTTCAGCAAGGAAATGGGAGTCATCATGGATCACAAGCTGAACATGAGTCAATGACATCAGAATGTCAACACCATACTGAGACATAAACATAATTCTGACCTCTAAGACATGCAAAATAATCCTTCACTCTATTTAGGGCAGTAAAGCACTTAGCTGGAGTTCTGTGCATCAAAGTTTGGATATTACACCTTAAGAAAAAATATGGACCAGCTGGAGAGAATCCACATGGGAACACTGAGAGCAATTTGAGATTTGGAGAACATGAGAAGGAGAAAAATTACAGAATTGGGGCTATTTAACCTATGATGGAAGATGGCTATCGATCTTCAAATAGTGAAAGGGTTCTGTAAAAAGGAAATTAATCTGTTCTCCATACCCATAGTGAACTGAATGAAAAGTAACAAGTGTAAACTACAATAAGGGAGGATCTGGCTGGCTGTTTAGAAATGCTTCTAAGAACAGCGAATGTCTGAAACACTCTGCCTTAGGAGATCTGTAACCAAAGGAGTTAGGAGTCTCCATTACTAAGGGTCTTTAAAAACAGGGTACACAAGCAGCAGTCAGAAATGACAGAGGTACAGCTGATCCTGCCTTCCTGAGAAGGAATGCAGTAGGTGATCCCGCAAAGTCCTTTCCAGCCTCATGATTCTGGTTCATCATGTGCCAGCACTCTGAGTTCCTAATATGTGGTGTAAAGTTACTGAAATGTGGCTATCCATTTGGGTTCATATGTGGTGGCACCTTCTTTCTTGTATTTCCTGTGGCTCTGATCTACAACTGAAAAAGTCTGTGTTTAGTGGCACCTGTTACTTTTAATGATTAATTTTTATATATTCAGGCAGATCTGAGCAGTCAAATGATCAGTAGGACATGAAAGGCAGCTAACAGTCCTCTCTAGGTTCAGTTTCTCTCTTGATTCCATCCTTTTAAATTGCACTTTTGAGGTACAGCTTGTCTTTCTGTCTGCTACAGTCCTGAGCACACTGACAACACTAAAGAGAAAAGTTTAAGTAACTCATAACAAGGAAATTATGTGAAGACCCCCAATTGTCAGGGAAACAATCACAATTAATTCCAGATGCTGTAAATGGTCAAGTTCAAATGTCCATAGCACTAAACAAAATAAGGTTTTTTTCAGTCATGCTGAGAGTTGCCTGTTTCCCACCTATTCAGTAAGTCGTCTTCTTTTATAGCTGAAAAATGTTCAAGCAAAATGTTCTTTTTATGCCCAGTCAACCAAATATGTCAAAATTCTTAATAATATTAAAAAAAGTTCTCTTTCATAGTTAGGATTACATTATGTGCCATAATTTCCTCTGAAGTGGGTTTTATACAAATTCTTTTAGTTGATTTTAGTTTTATATTTAAGGCTCTTTTTGACTAGCTGAAGATGGTAGAAGTCAAGAATATTTAAGATTGTATCATGAAGACTAAAACTGCAATGCATTTTAATTTAAAATATATTTTTTTCTTAGAAATGGAGTCAATGGAACATAAAAATGTTCAGTTAAGTGCACTCCAGCTGCAGAAGAATGAATTAAAGGAGGATTTATTTACTCTCCAAAGTGAACTCAAAGGTGTGCCTGATAATCACTTGTGATGATTATTTGTGGCCGGACAAATGCTTCTGAAAAATCTTTTCTGTCAAGTTATTTTTCTCAAGACAAAGTAATCATAGAAACAACATTTTAATATATTTTCGCAGTATGTAATACATTGATTTTAAACATGTTTGTGACAAATATGACAGATTTCAGTACTATTTATTTTAAATGTCGGTAATACCAAGATCTATAGATTACCTGCTGGTAAGTCATATAATTAAATGAAGAACTTCCAAGTGAATTTAAAATAAACATTAATACTGAATTAGAAAAGCATGTTCCAGAAGTGGTTTGGTAACTATTTTACGTGTGTGTCAATAACATGCCACAGTAAGAGAGCTAAGAAAGATAGGCTGTAAACATGGTCGTAAATGGTTTGGGGAAAGGAACAAAATATTCTGGAAGATTGCAATATGCATGCCAATGACACTGATAAAATAATTCATGTTCTTTATTTGGATGCCTTTACCCTACAAGACTTTCACAAAGAAATATTAGAAAAGATAAACCTAGAAAATGTAGGAAGTCTTTGAATATGGATGGTTGAGATATATTTATGAGGTAACTGTTATTTTGCGTTTAGACCTCGAGAAAGTAATCAGGGAGGCTGAAAGAAAGACAAAAGATTTAGAAGCAGAAAAAGTCCGAGTCACTGAAAAGCCTCAGACTGATCCTGAATGTTTAAGGTAAGAGTCTCATGTTGATAAGTTCCTGAATTTAATTTTAGGTCTAACTGCAGACCAGTCCATTTCACAATGACTATTTTAACTTTCATGTACAATATTCCTTTGAAATCAGAATATTGATTCATTTTTATTACAGAACACAAATCCCTGCTGTTTATCACAGCCTTTCACCCTTACATGCGAATTCCAATGAACAAAAAACTGGAAGTGTTTTCAAGCAAGTCAGTCAAACTTGGAGGAGGAGCAAAAGAGTGCTCCTTGGGTGGAAGGCCAGTGCTGAAGTTTTTGTAAAAATAGTGGTGGCACACAGGGGACTGATGAACTACCCAGTGCTGTACGTGCTTCTGCTGTCTGCCTGTACAACCTTCCCCAGTGCCTGATTGCAGTGGAATGGATTGGCCACAGTAACCTCCTTGGGTCAGGTGGGCCTCGTACTGAAGCTGCCAAATGTAGATTTGGGTTTTTATGGTCTCTACCATCAGTTTCTAGTTTGGCTTCTAATTAAGCCAGTTTAGAACAAAAATCTGAAAATTTAACCAAGACAGAAGACTTTGCACGCTCTCTCTTAATAGTGAATACTGCTTCCCAGGATCTGAGTGGTAATGGCTCATTGCTTAACAGTGACATTTATGTTTTCACTGTACAGAACATAGTCCAATTTTTTTCATGGAAAAAAATATTCCCATGGAGAAAGCCCCATAACCGTCTTTTTCCTGTTTTATGATGTTCCAGATGAATGTGCCTGTGGATGTTTAAAAATGTTTAATAGACAATGCAAAGGAACTCCTCCTAGAAAAGCTGGTCCAAAATACTCTCTACCATAAATTGTTAGGGAAAACAGAACTTTTGTCACCATCACAGGTTGTTTTCCTGGTTTTGATAAGAATTAATTAATATAGTATTTTTTTTCCTGAAAGCTTCTATGGAAAAATGAACTCTTGCAAAGAACCCTGAGCATTTTTCTGAAAGACGATTTGGTAATGGCCCATTTTTTGCTGAATACCGGGTTTTGAAAGAAAATGATATATCATCCCTATTACTACCTGTTTTCAACCTTTACATGCTGTTGAGATGTGGCCAGAATTCCCTCAGCATAAAAATTAATTAGCTCACAATTCTGCATAGAGTAGCGAAAACTTTGTATTCAACATATACATAGAAGACAATGGTGTAAATAATAATAACAGCAGCAATTCTCTAAGACAGCATGTTATAATTCACTCTTCTACATTATTCATTCCATCGTGATATATTAGTTTTTTGATACATGAGGCTGTCAACTTCCTCCTAAATAACGTACTTCCCTTGGAATAGTTTACCGCCATGATGCCGCTTAATATTCAAATTGGTGTAATTAGTTTTCAGTAACAGGTTTCCTTTGTATAAGGTACACAAGTAGCAAACATTATCTTACTAATCCCCAGTACTGCCACTGATTGTTAGATCCTCAGCAAATCATTCAAATCCAGGTATGTCTGTCTGTCTACAGAGTGAAATTAACTCACAGCTCTCTGGAATGATACTTCAGTTTTATCTGGGTAGAAAAGACAACAGTGGATAAAGCATATTAAATTTTATTAACTACAAACCCAGCAAGTATCATTTGCAACCAATGCAAGAAGGATGCTGAGATTATTTTTGTTTTTCATAAAATGCCTCATTTTATGGCCAGATAAGTTTACATTATTTGATAATTGCATCTAGTACAAAATATAAAGTGCTCCTACTGCTATTACTAGTATCATAAAAAGCAAGCACTCCTTGAGGTGTAATAATATATTGAAGACATTTTCTTTACATTGAAATATGTTTTCATTTCAGATACTGACAAAATTTAGGAGAGATTTGCCTAAATCATAGGTTTACCTTGCACATGCTTTTGATCAGAAAACCTCAATGCTTTGTAGAGGAAGATAGCCCTGACTAAGTTAACTTGGATGCCAGAAGCAGCGTAGCTATGTCGCTGTACTTCTGCGACAGCACTGATTGACCTGCCAAGCAGGCCATCCTCATTTGTTCATGTGTCTGCTTCCGCAGGTCATAGTGTTGTACTATTTAGAATTATCCCAAGCCTTATCAGCCTTATACAGCTCTATCAATTTTTAAAAATTTAAATTATTTTTAAACAAAAGCTACTCATCACCTCTTGGTTTGGACTACTGAATTGAGAGAATGGAAGGGAATTTAAAGTATTATATGCTATAAATAGTCCCCCTGAAGGTGTCTGATCGCCCCCCAGTACCTACATCAAGAAACTGAAGACAGGATCTGAACAAGGCTGCACAGTGGAAGAACAAAAGGCAAAAAGCAGAATTTGAAACAAGAGGAGTTTGGAATTAATTCACGAAGAAACTTTTTTATCATGAGGAAAGTATAGCAAAGGACAAGGTTGCCCGAGAGGTTGCGTAGTTTTCATCCCTGAAGGTTTTCAGACTTGGCCTGAGTAACCTAGTCTGACCTGGTAGCTGACCCTGTTTTGAGAAGGACATTATGCTAGATGACCTCCTGTCATCTCTTCCAGTCTGAATTATCCCATGAACCAATTATCACTGTGGATAGTGCAGCCCATTGATAGTACATGGGCCCTGGCTTGTGCCTGCACTGCTGAGAGGCAGCATTGTCTGCAACAAACCAGTCATCTTCACGCTGCCTATGAGATCACATCTGCTCTGGTCCCTTTGTAGTGTCTCTGTGGCATTAATGTCATGCATATACATATGCTTTCCATTCAAAATACATGCAATACCTATAGGAGTCACGTCCAGCAGAGCGCAGGCTCAAAATGACCATACCTAGCATCACAGGGTGTTGCACGCCCTGTGACGTGCCACAGCAGTGGGGGTCCCTCAAGGGACCACAGCTGCTGCAGCAGAGCACATGCTGATGCAGTCCATGCCAGTAGTCCCCCTGCACCAGATCCTTGAGGGAGCTGTCCTGTCCACTGCGGTGGCTCCCTCTGAAGGGAATCAGAGAATAAAGAAGAAATCATGCCCTGTCAGTGAGAAAAACTATAGTACCAGACGCATGGGGTGAGCCAGGAAGAATTTCTGGTAGTCTTGGAGCTCCTTTGGCACTTGCAAAGGACCCTCAGCAGCCAAAGTGCCAATTAATGCAATCTTGCCTACACTAGTGTATATCTGTATATCTTAACAGGAGTCACTTTTGGTCATGTTAAAATCAATGCAATTGAACCTTCTGTATTTGAAAATCGACTCTTTTTAGCCTGATAAGATCAGCTTTTTTTTCCCCTATACTGAATCTGTTACAAAAATAGAATTTTACTGAGAATCTTTTTTTTTTTTTTTTTCCAGAGCAGGAAACCACACCACCCTTTAAATGGTAAAAATACCAATGTTTTTAATGCCTCCTTAGAGCAAACATGAGAGACAGTCACCATCAATAACCTGATATATGTAATTCCCAGATCACCCTGTAAGTCTGTTACTGTATCACATACCCAGTCCCAGCTTAAAAATCAATATCAGAAGTAGCTGGCAAGGCAAGAATCTTCATTACAATTAAGTACATATCTTCAGGTAAATTGCATTTCAGCTGAAGAGCGTAGCCAGCTAATTCAAATTACAGCAATTCATCTTTGATCTGAGAAAACTGCCTTATACCATGTCTGCAGTTTCATGAAATCCATCAGGAAACTACAAAAGGGTGATGAGAAGCTCCCATTGGTAATTCCAACAGCTGTTGATGCTGCAGTTACATGCTGCTTCTAAAACACATCCGAAAAAACAGGAAAACACAGGGCAAAGCTGACCAATATTTGAATGTTTAGTACAGATATAGTTATGAGTAAGACACTATAACCTCTTCCTCAGCTATATCCTCTTCCAGGCACCCTGGAAATTGTAAGTCTCATGAAACAGGTGCAAAATTCAAACAACTAGTTAAGGAAAGAGAGGCCTTTTTTTTTTTTTTAAGAAAAAATCTGCAATTAAAATCAAAAGCCTAACTTTCATCATCTGTTCTGCCAGTGCCAAACCTAAACACAAAACAATAGGAAAGAACTTTGGCATCAGTTCTCTTGAGTCACATTTCCCTGGCAGGCAGCAAGCAGCATCACTTAAGTGGAGCAATACAGGAGTCAAGCCGAGCCTAACTGATACCAGTAAATTCCTAGCTGTGTCATTTCGCTATTATATTCATTGTAATTACTTACTATATTAATTATTTATCTTCTGTCACATTTTAATTTTGAATTTATGGGTTGCCTTAAGTAAAGCAACCTAGAAATAATTTTAATTAAAGTTTATTTAGACTAAGAACAGACAGTTTCTACCTAAAAATTATATTTTTCACACTGTTTTAAAGGTAGACAAAGGATAAAATGTTTCTCTGGAACATGAATTTATGTTCTATTTGAGAAAAGCAGTAGCAGAAGGGAAATGCATGAAGTCAGCTTGCTTTGTAAATAGTCCAAGGCTTTGTATACTTGTTTAATTCCTAAAAATATAGTATTGCTTCTTACATTTCATAATACAGAAAAAGAAACCCTAAACCAAAATTAGGAAGGAAAAGTGATGTTTTCTTTCAAACAAACCATACAGGAAATATGTTCACTAGGGCTGAACAAATGTTCAGCAGACTACCTAAGGCCATAAGTGGTTCTGGTGGTTTAAAGAGAAAAATAAATTTGGAATTTAATTTTATGTTAAAATTTATAATCAGAAAATAGAAATTTCTGGAGTAATATATATGGTTCAAAATGAGTTTTTTAATTACAATCCCCTCTTTGATTTTTTAAGTTTTCTTTTTCATAGCAGTGCCCAGTGGAACTAGTATAATCTGAATTATATTTAGATAGGTTTCCATTATAAATGGAGTTACACAAAGTAGATAAAATCTGACTAATGATACATTTCTTAGATAAAACAACTGATTGGTTAGACAAGGAAAATGCAAATGTCATCAATCCAGACATTTGTAAAGTATTTGATGTTATCCTGCATGGGAAAGTACTCCTTAACCCAGGGGAGACATATTAAAATTTTAAGTGAGAAAGGAAATGACTAGTAGTAACAACAGAATAGGTCTGAAAAAATCAATTTTGGTTCTGGAAGAAGGTAACTACAGTCATCACATCTGGTCTTGCTTAATGTTTAAAATACTGACGTTGGTACAGAAAGCGTTTTAAGATCATCGTGTAAAACAACTGAAAAACTCTAGACCTTGTAGACTGCAGGAATGTAATTATATCCAGTACAGGTTTATGTGCTTGTACACAACTGAGGACATCAATAATATGTATCTGGAAGCAAAGGAGAAGCCTGAGCATACTATGTAATCAAAAGACAACCATAAACATAAAAATTAAATATAGCTGTGAAAAAGACAAAAGCAAGAGGTATTTCCAATAAAAACCAGAAGCTGCGAGCATACTGCATGCATACATATCTCTCACCTACTTTTCTCAAAAGATGCTTTCAGCCTGGAGATGAGCAGAGAATGGAGAGCCCATGATGCAGAAGAGATCCTTTCTAGCTCTGAGAAAACTACATAGTTCACATGAAGCAAAGTGGTACAGTAGAGAGCTACTAATTTCAGCAATACAGTGGCCGTATTAATACATCTCGACTGAGATCTAATTTACCCTGTACGATAGAAAACAGTCTATAACTTTGGTTTGCTGCCTGCACAATTTAAAATTAAAAAAAAAAAAAACAACTCAAAAGCCAAGCCCCCTCCACTTTTCAAGACCTAGAAAGAAAAAAAAAAAAAAATCAAGACCTGATATCATTCACAAAATACAAGCTTTAATCAATGATAATTACGTATTTTACAATCAGCATTTGATCCAGAGCAGTAAAAGCTGAAATTTTCTTGTTTTACTCAAGGTGTTTCTATTTATTTTAATTTACATTTAATTCCCATTGTTATGTAGCCTAGTACCCTGCTCAATTTCACGTTTCATCTTCTTCTAGCATTTATTATTACTGCTAGATCACTTCCTTAATTTTTGTTCTATTTCTGCTCCATCAAGCACATACTTCTATAATTTATTTGTTCAACTCAAGTGCATATGTTTTGACATACTGAATTCCGTTTAGGACTCGTTTTCTCCCTTCCTCAATCAATTGATAATAGTCTGAAGATTATTGACTTCTCCAGCTGTATCAATAGCATTTTCTGTTTAGCAGTGTCAGCAAATCGTAAATACCCAGAAAAATCTTGCTCTCACTATAGAAACATACACATTGAATTAGTCCCAGTACTGAACTGAGACTGGATGACCTCAATGCATTAGCTCTACTTTGGCTTGACACGATAAGCCAAAGTCTTCTGTAATTTTTCTCAGACTCAATAAAGTCTTAAAATCTTGATAAATGTTTCTCCTGACTTTCGTAATAAAATTCGGAAAAAACAACATACTTACTCTCAAGTTTACGTATAACTTCTTAGGAAACTTTGTTTTGTACCAGAAATTCTACGCCACCTATTTATCAGTGTCAAGCAGTTCCGTTTGCACTCTAGTGGTATTAGAGTGATTCTGTTACACTCTGATGTTTTCCCTTGTGTTTATGGTTAAAAATTAAACTGGTTGTCATAAATGAAAGAAAAAAAAGAAAGAAGGAAAAGAAAAAAAATTGTTATGTGTCTCAGCATAACATAACCAAGACACAGTCTGTTCCTGCAACTCCAGTAATTACCACATGGAGTCTTTTATCCCCACATTGAAAAAACAGTCTCTAAAAATACATATTCACCCTTCCTTCTACACAAACTATTTCTTGTTCGAGACGTCTTTATATAAAATTACTCTTGGAATGCAAGTTGGGTCTACTGAAGTCTTAATCCAGTAATTTGTGGATGATTTTCAGAGAAACCTGTTTGACAATAACATTATTTTCATCACAGCTCAATTCATAATACCAGCATGTATTGATTTCACAATTATTTTTTCTATTTGCCTCTTGCATATACAGCTGAAATTCAAGAAGAGTGCGTATCAGCCACAAATGCCAATGACATTTAATGGCTGTGCACCTTTCAAAGGTGCAAAATCGATCATATTCAGTGATCCCCTCCTTTTTCATCTCTTTGTCACTTCTGGCATTCAAGAGTAATGGAAATGGACCACTGATAGCAGAGCTCAGTCTAGGGCAAGCTAACATCCAAATAAATGCTGATGCTGTTGTCCCACCTACTTGATTTAAGGCTAGATTTTGCTATCGCTATTTATCTTCAATGTTTTTCAAAGGACTAGTCAAACCTCCTTTCACAAATGTGCCATTTCAGCTCCAGTTATTCATCCGGGCTCATTAACTGTGATGCCACAACCTACTGATACACTGTTAATTCAGCGCAATGACTTTTTTTAAAATAAATTTTATTGTCATCAAGGAGACCAAAATGCTAGAATAAAACAAAAGCAAAGGACGTGGAGAGCCAAATGCTAATGTGATTTTTCAGATTATTTTTTAAAGAGATTTCCTTTTGATCATACTCATAAGGGAGGTATAATTGTCATATTAATCCTCATTCTGGCAAAAGGTACATCTCTTTCCATTACCAAAGGTGTCAGAAAACCTGTCCTCCATCTAGACAATACAATTTCATGAATAATTGCTTTGCACATTCAGTCTGATTGTAGAAAGACAAATATGAATATCCTGCTTATCTTAAATGTAAAATGAAAAAACCAAATCTGCTTCCAGGTTAAGATTTTTTTTTTAGTAGGTCCATTGTCTCACATTCCTTCTGGTAAAACTTCATCATTTATTCAGTAACTCAGGCATCTCCCGTGCATTAATAGTGAAGACAGTAACCTAACAGACAGGCCTTGTTTTGCGAGTATAATATTCCTGGCACATACTGTAGTTATCTAGCTTCTAAATAAGAAAGAAGGAAGACCTGAAAGCAGAATCAATTGATTAATGTAAAAATTAAACACCAGATTTGAATGAATGTCTTATCGCCACTACCGCATGCTATGTAAGGAGTTGTGCTGTCACCCCGTTTCAAAGTTTTATAAAATATTTTAAGCAAAATTTTAAAATCTGCATGCAAAATGTCACAGTTTCAAAGTATGTCATCAATAGTGTTTAATTCACTATCCCAAGACACAGATAAGCAATTCTTACTGCTTATCTTCTGGTTGTTCTGCCTTAGTGTACACCTCATGCAGACTGGTATCGTTCTTAGCTGACAACTAGCAAACGGACCATGCATCAATTTTACAATGTGAAAGACAATAAGAGAGCGTTTTCTCTAGATTTATGGACTACGTCTTTTCCTAAAGTAAATTAGGCAAAGTAGGGCTTTGGTTTCTCTTAAACAAATCAGGGGTTCTAATACCACATTAACAGAGAACAGAGGAAATAAAATTGAGGAGGCAAGGCACTGAAGTTAAGCTGATTTAATCAAGTTCAGAAGCTGATCTTAGACCCTGAAATGAACTTCTCTCAAAGTCATCTGTAAAGTAGTACTGTATGACAGTACGCTGAATATTTCATTTCTTAAAGTGTAGGTCAAATTTTCTTTTTGTTTGAACACTTGTATGTGTTATGAATGTCGGAGAAATATTCCTGAAAGAGATCTACCCCTTTGAAATACAAGCACATAGAGCTCAGGGTGTTTCCATATTGATGGTAAGATATTTACATTTTCCATAGGAACAGCAAAATTAGCTTATGGTCCAGTCTTATGCTACTATTCTACTGCCACATCCTGACTAAACTAATCCTCACATGTGAAGCTATACCCTTTACTTTTAATACAGTCATTTTCTTGTGTAGAAAACAAATCCTATCTGCAGTGGAACAGCTAAAGGGCTGTCCTTTATAATAGGGTTAATTAATATAATAAGGTTAAATAATTTGTTCTATAAAATAAGTTTAAATAATTATTCCCTATTATAGTACATAAAAAGAAAGATGGCTGAAAAATAGTTGCTACCTTCTCTTCAGAAGAAACAAGGTCCTGGTTTGAAGCATCAGTTTAGCTATTTAATGAGAAGCAGAGTACTTTTCCTCCTTTTTTTTCTTCAGTCAGTCTGTATGTCTCAGAATATTCACATTGTTTGCTGAAACTGTGTGAAGGGTAAGCAACTCCAGCTTCCTTGTTATGCTTTTCTTATGACAGCCATGGAAAGACTCAGTATAATCTCATCACCTTGTATTCACCAGAGTCCTAAAAACTCTGGCATAGATTTCTCCCAGCCTACCAGTTATTAATTTAAACCACTATAGTCATCGATGTGCAAAGTTGATGTGTCTCCTTTTAGCAGGACTAAATGCTCTTTTAAATGGAAAAATTGCTGTATTAAAATTAGTCCTTATTGTAGAAAAGTTGGAGAATTCCTGCCTGAGAGAGTTGGGTTACAGTCAGTAGGCACTGAAGAATGATAGGAGCAGTGGGGAGAGAACAGCAGTAACAGCAAGGGAGAGGTATGGAGCAATGAATGTCCAGGAACGGCTGCACAGGGTCAGGCAGTGGACCCATCCAGTCCAACAGTTTGTCTCCACCAGCAGCTATGAGTAGATACCCAGAGAAAGTAAGAACAGTGACATATGGTACTTCCTAAGTATCGACATTCAAATCCACATGTTTAAATAAGGAAAATGATGACTAATGAGGCCATAGATCTTTCATGGTTTATGAAAACAGCACAGTCCAGAAATTTGTCTAACAAAGTCAAGATATACTTCGTAAAAACCCCGTATGTCATTCTCCAAAGTTCCTCACATTGCCATCGCACCTGCCAGTGCTGAACGAGACCCAACAACATTGCGGCAGATCAGTGTATCAGACTTAAAATTACAAAACTAACAAACTTAAGTACTGATCATGCAAATAGATCCATGAGGCATTTCTCACATAAATCAAACTGATGATTAAGACCAAAGCTGAAAAAAACCAGTTACCCAAGCAACAGTTTTCTGATCCAAAAGTTTATTTGGTTTTGAACACAGGCTTAAGAAAGAATTGGAAAATTGCAAAGATGATGATTGGGAAAGTATCTGTGAGACCCTTCGAACAGAAATTGAAATCCTGCAAATGGTATGATATTTTCGTTATGTATTTTAAGTGTTTCGTAATTTTAGTTTTAAAGGTGTAATTTAAGATGATTAGCAGAGGGCTTAGATAAGCAGGTTTTTCTACTATGTACACAGCCAAACATAGTCGCGTTGCACGTGCTCTCTGACTCTCATTTATTTCAGCCTGTTATTTTGAAATGCCCAGGAATATTTCTCACAGAAAAGCAAAGCACGGAAAAGAATTAAGGCATGTTTCTAGCACAAGACAGACCTTTTGGGGGACTACTACTAATCATTAACTTCCTGAAAGCTGCTAAAGATTACGCATTTAGGAGATAAATTAATCTTCATCTCCAGCTGTCAGTTAAATGGAAGATGGGAATATGGAGAAATAGGACTGTGATAGCGTCCTTTTAAGTAATATTTTATTTTGTTCACTCACAAATTACTTACAAAAACTTATTAATGTGTATTTTTTCTCTAACTGTCAATCCCAACTGCAAATTTCTTAATTGACAGTCTGTGTAACAATACAAGGAAAAAAAATTTTAAGGTCACATTTTTGGAAATAAAGGGGTTTAAAAGGTTGATTTCAGAGCCCCTGATCGCGCTGTGTGGAGATGCACCTGCTACTAGCATCAAGAGGAGAATATCAGTCATAGGAAACGTGTGTTACTCACTTTTTTGATCCATTTCAAGTTTCTGTTGGAGGAATGTAACTTACTTGTACTTTATCTGTTAATTTTATCATGCTTCTCAAAGTTCAGAAACAAAAAAAACCAGATTAATGTTTAACAACTACTCTGTAAAGAACACACTAAATTTATTAGATTTCGTTTTCTAGAACTCAATTCTTTCTCTTTTCCAGAATCTATCACAAAAAAAGTCTTCAGACAAGTGAATATGTGGCATATGATACAGAGTGTCATAGAAGTCAGTCTTCAAGTATTTTAAAACCATTTTATTCAGGTTTTATCATGTTTTCTTCTATTTTTTCATTTAATTAAGCCACAGTTTGTATCTACCTTTACTTTTTGTTAAAATAAAGTTTTATTCATTTAAAAATGGTGACGGTTTTGTGTTTTGTCCTTAAGTGCAACAGTTACCCATCCTTAGTTTCCTCTTTGTTGCCCATGATTGGACAGTACATAGTCCACTAGACATGCAGCTGAGTTCCTATATTACTAGCTCCATTCTCTATGTACTATTTTTGAGGAGTAAATAATCTCTTATTTTTAAGGTAGTGAGGCCTTATTGGAGAGGAAGACCGCTATTACTACCAAGAAATAGTTAACAGGAGCTGCAGCTATTTATTTTTACACCGTGACAGTGCAGTCCTGTAACAAGCTGTCTGAAAAGGCTCAATCTCCACAATGCTGCATGATATTCCATAACAGTTCCCAAATCTGCTGATCAGTAGATGCCTCCATTGATGGTAAGCCACTCCATTATTTCGCACTTGTCTTCTGATTGCATGAGAAGACTTCTTTCTTCCTCTCCCACAACCCACAAAGTACTGAGTGCTAGCTTCAGCACTTGACAGCAAAGATAAAACCATGTTCTAAACAGAAAGTCCGCATTTCTAGAGAACTGGTGAAGAATTTCATTGAATGAGGAGCCCTCTTCGTTCAAGCTTGTAGGACATATATCCGTTACAGCAGTTCCCAACCTCACAGCAGAAAATTACTTTATGATTCAGGTGCTTATGATATGACCACGAGAAAACATTCCCTCTGCTCAGCCTCAGTTCTCTCTATGGTCATCATCTCATCACATCCAGTTGCGTGTGCACCTAATTTTCAATCTGCTTCCCCCTTGCGGGGCGAGATGGAGAATTGGGTTTCACTAGTTTTTCTACACCCAGAGCTCTCCATGCTACAGAGGGTGTCTGTCACACATGAAACTGCAAAAGATATTTTACTAAGAAGCGAGGAATAAATCCCTTTTGGAAGCTGACCAAATTCTGCCTGCGATGAAGGAAGTTTTTTCCTCCTGGGAAAAGCTGCAGTTTGAAGTCTGGCAAGGTTTGATCTGCAGTGCTGGTATCAAAGAGTGTTCTGATGCACTGAGTTAACTAGGATAATGCCAAGAGACTGGAATTATCATTCATAACAACCAGTGCTGTTGGAGCTGACATCCTTATAAGGGATTTTTTGTCTCCTCCCTAAGAGAGACCCTCTTAGGATGTGCCTAATTTTAAACAACTTAGTCCCTCTGACTTCTAAGGGACCATCTGACTCTTTTAAAGTTAGGCAGCTGCTGCTTGTGGATTTTGATCAAATACAGGTCATGTTGCGAAATGATACAGATGCATATCAGAGTGTCTACAGGCAGCTAAAGCAGTGCTATTTCCTCATTTAATTGCTGGAAACATATAAATTTGGGATTTGTTAGATTGGCTGAGTTCATCCTGGTCATTTTATTCATTTAATGAGCTTGCTTATGTTAAGTGAATTGCTAAATGAACCAGGAAAAAATTATTTTTAAATTTTGGATTTATAGTTGCTCTTATTTACAAGAATCCTCACATCTCTTTTGCAATGGCCTCATATTTATATAGTTGTTTGGTCCATAAATATTAAATACTTCGATATACCAACATTCTACATATACATTTCGGGTAAGTGGAATGAGCAATAACATCCAATAACTATCAATTAATAATAAGAAATAATGTCCCTAAGTCACCTGAAAAAACATGTGGGGACAAGAAGTATGGTAAGCCCTTTTCAGAGATAATTTGGATTCCAGGAAACCAGTTGCAACTTCAGGGCTTTTGAGGGGCGTGTTTTGGTTTTAGTAGCTGTGAAGGTCTAAGTTCTCGATTATTGTTGTAGGATTGCAGCATAAATGTAGCAAAATTTGCAATAACTCAAATAGCTAAAGCTCTCAAAATCAATATAACAACAAAACAAGAATAAAGCTCACCAAAAAAAGTGAAAAAAAAATCAATACAAATCCTATTGGGCTAAACAAATCCCTCAACAGCTCTGAAAAAAATGTAATGCCGGACTAAACCAGCTCTGGCATGGTGAATGTAAAATACTAATTTCTCCAAGTGTAAAAATACATTTGTCATTACTGTCTTATCAATAATGTAATTTTGGATGAATAAAATATTTCTGTCTGTAAGACTCAAACTTATAAAGATTAAGCAAAAGTTTGTGCTTTGTGGATTTGCTGTAAAATTCTCAAGCCAGGGATGATTAATCTGTTAAATGAGTGAAAAAGAACCAAATCTTTTGTCACGGTTAATAAATATGTTAAAGAACAGAAAATTGCCAAATTGCCATGAAAATACACACAGAATTATTATGAATAAATGAATTATTTCACAGATGACATAATAAGAATTACATATTTAAAGCATAGATTGTATATTATATACCTTGCATACGAGAGTCTTACAGTACCTCTGAGGCCAGGAGGTAGTTGTCCCTTTTTAAGAACAAAACAAAAAAAAAATTAGAGCCATAGAAATATTCGAAGCAGTTAGTGAGGAAGAGGGAGATAGACCAAGAAAAGAGGTTATTATTGTAGAGGGGGAAAGGGCATAGGGAAAACTAGCTGTGCTTCTGTGTTGGCCCTGGTAACAGCTGCTTTTTAAGACAAACAGCTAAAAACTCCCTCATTTTTGAAAAGAGAGAGAGAAACAGTTTAGGTTATTGAATCCACCTGGTAAGGATTGAGATTTGACAACCACAAGTCCTACTTCCTACACAAAAGACTTGAATTGCAGTTTTATCTCAGGCTTACACATGGACACCAAGGACCTGTCCTCTACTGTGACCACATACCTAATTCACAGCTGAGCAGCCTGATTTTTGTGTCATCAAATCACAACTCCCAGCCATGCTTTAGAAGGCACTTCCCAGAAGCCACCTAATGCAACCTGATAGAATCTAAGATCCATTAGGAAAAAATCTAACAGGAAAATACTTAAGCCAGGCCAAGGACTTGAGAAGGCTTGGGAAAAACCACTGAACTTCCAAAAAGAGTTCACCAGCCAAGGTGAGTACGGTCTGACCACAGAGGCCCAAAAGAGAAAGTCTGTTAAACCCTGAATCTGTGACAATATGGAGTTTATAAATCAGCCTTAATGAGTTTGGAGGTAGAGCAAGAACAAGCCAAGCTCAGGAGCCAAAGAAACTGGGAGATATACTATGGCAAAGACATGGCCAGAGGCCACGCTGTGGAGCAGAAGACCCAAGAACCTCCACAGCCAACAAGCCAGACAACAGAACAAAATCCACAGTAAGATATGGCTTAACCACGTAAAAAGCACCCCCGTGACCTAATGTTACATTCCCAAATATGCACCTATTCTTGAAGCAAGAAACAGCTACAGCTGGGAGGAAAAAAAAAACAAACAAAAAAAA
Organism: Buceros rhinoceros silvestris; assembly: GCF_000710305.1. Lineage (NCBI taxonomy): Eukaryota > Metazoa > Chordata > Aves > Bucerotiformes > Bucerotidae > Buceros > Buceros rhinoceros. Next base: position 18,037 of record NW_010390227.1, on the reverse strand, counting down.
AGAAATCAAAATGCAATTATTTCGTTTTTATAAAAAGGAGTTAAGTTACCACATTTTTATGGTATTTTATCTATTATTAACAGTCAATTTGCAGACTAACAAGAAAGCCACTGCAATATCTGACCACAGAATTAAATTACAGTTAGCTAATGCAACAGTACTCGTTCAGATTGTCTCTAACTGGTTGACATAAATATGATTGAATTGGCGATGTGACAAACTGATGTTATAAAATGAAGAACAGCAAGAAATAAAGAGTACGTCATAAAAAAAAAAAATAAAGTACCTGTAACTGAATGGCAGACTGAGCCAGAGAGAAAAAATTGAAACGTATGACACAGGGGGCAAAATATCAATTGAGGTCACACAACCCTGATGTAACATATGGGGTCCTCAGCCACAGAGGCGGCTGACAGGCTCCAGCTACAGGGTTGGTCGCCGGTGTAGAGCTTGGCAGTTTGGCAGGTGCCTAGTCTTGAAAAATTAAGCCCCAAGGGAAAGGAATATTTGTTTTTAAAACCTGTGACTGAATTAGACATATAGATCAAAAATGGATAGGAAAGACCAACCATTGCCACAAAGATGTAGTGGGGAATTGACACAAAAAGGAGCCATGAAACGGCTGTGAAGTAGTTTGCTGATCCCAAGAATGGAATGTGGTCACCACGGCTAAGGCCTGCTGCAGCCAGTGCAACGTACCGTGCCACCAAACGAGGACAGGAGTGATGTGAAGGCAGCGCAGTCTGTCCGTGTTCTTGCAGGTAACAGTGGGCTGCTATAGCTTACCACAATAACTGCTATCAAGAAAGATGGATCGCTACTGTCATGCCAACAAAAATGGCGGAATCGTGTCCTCAAGGTGAACTTTGCTCATTATAATGTCATTATAATACTAAAACACACCTCCATCCCAAAGGCTGCCCACCTCCAAGGTACAACCAATCCCCACTGGGCATGCACCCTATGTTTTAACACCTATACCTTTAAATGTGAAGCGAGAGATTTTTTAATCCAATCCGAATAAAAATAAAATGACCAGAGTCACTCAACTCCACTTAAAGGCATAGAAACAATATAAAAGGTGGCAGACAGAAGGGGGACTTTTGGGGGAACAGAAGACCACCATTGAAACTCTGGGACATCGAAACTCGGTCAACAGGCTGAACCTATCTTCTCCCCACCACCGTAGGGATGTCTATTGGGCAAGAGCTCTATGTTTTGTGCACTTAAATATTAACATCAGGCTAGCTATTAATAATCATTAGTGTTTAGGTTTGTTTGTGTGTGTGTTCAGTGTTTGTTTTAAATCCATTTTGCAGTCAATACCCAATCACTGGTATCATTCGAACCTGTATTTTGTCACCAGTCTATTTACTACTGAAGGGATTTGCCTTTGCTTTGCTTCTAGTGAGGGTCCCTGAACAGGTTAGGCGAATATCCTCCAATCCTGTGGGCTACCAAGAGGGATTTGGTTTCAGTGACACTGCCAGCATGCCTGGCAGGCTGGCCAAGTTGTAAAGAACCCAGTGGGGGTTCCCCTTCTCCCTAACAGGAGTGTGGTAGGCAGGTTGGGTGTCAGGATCTCGTCTTTCTTGGGAAGCTAGTGGGCTGGTCAAATTATAAAGGATTTGGAAACCGCCCCCCCTTCCAGGCCAGGAATTGTAATAGCTGGCTCCACATATCTTCCTGCTCCCCCCTTTTCATGACAGGAATGTGAGAGGACAGATCCTACAAGAATGATAACAGGGGAAGACCAGAAAGACACGTTCCAGCACTGTCTCCTTGGTTAAAGATGCCTTGCCTGAGCAGTACACACCACTACCTACCTGCTGCAGATACTCCTTGTCCTTCAGCAGG
>NW_010390227.1:0-16062 GCF_000710305.1 Buceros rhinoceros silvestris | reverse complement strand
CAGCAGGATGAAGGGCACTGCTCTTGGATTTGCCATTCAGTACATTTCTGCTGCAGACTCAAATGTAGAGTGTTAGATCTTACTATATCACGGGGGTTAAACATATTAGAATTTTGAAGATCTCTGTGTGTTTATCTCTGCATGTGTACTTGCTTGGGTGTTTTCTGCTCTAATTGATACCATAGTTCCAAGTCAGAGTAAATTTGGATGAAATAATGGGTATCTTTCTATGTTGTAAAGCTGGTCCAAGTTTAAACTCATACCAAGTCAGTACGTGAGCCCAGGTGTAGAGTGAGCCAACTGGCTTACCACGGACTTCTTGAATTTGATAGGAGTTTGTACCACAAGAAAGGATTTTACCAGTGACCAAACTGAAGTAATAAATAGAGACTGTTGTGAAGCTTTTGGTAAGAGGAAACACCTCCAGGTGATTTCCATGAAAAAGAGAACAGGTTTGGTAGATAGTGCTGCATACCCATTTCCAAGGATGACAATGAAATAAACAGAAACTGGGTAAAGAGGTCTAGCAAAATAGTTCTGGTTCTCTGCTGTGCAATTAAACATGATACTACAGTGTGTTAACTGGGTAAAGATCAGATTCAGTGTCTAACGACCTATGCCATCCTCATCAACAGAGTATCTAAGTAGTAGCACTGCTTCCTTTACAGATTGCAGCTCATATGCCATGCTTATACACTCCAGGGATAGCCCAACCGTCCAAACTCCCACCATTCTCATTGTGTCTGCTAAGATTTGTCAGCCCTTCCTCCAAATGACTTTTGTAATTATTTGGTTGTTGAACTTGTTGGTGATTTTGGGGCTGAATTTATCAAGTTTCTAGATACTTCTTCTGTATTCTAGATACAAGGCTGCTGTTCAAGGCCCTCTGTGTGGCAGAACATCTCTACTCTAGGCAGAACACCAATTATATTTAGCAATACCTTCATCTGCAGAAGGACAATTCTCACCTGGCTCACTGGTAAACCTCCTAAAGCCCGAACTGTCAAAAACACAGACTCTGAGTTCCAAGTAGGGGACTTGCGAGCTCTGATTCTCTGCAGGGCCAAGCTCAAGGCACGTCCATGCATTCACAGTCACCTCCAGTCCCCCTTATCCATGGCGGGTTTGAATGGGTTTTCAATACGGGACTGGCACTGGCAGAAAGTTTGCACTTGATTTATTTTTTGAACAAAAGTTGTATCAGAAATTATAATAGCACATCACTTCCAATGTTAAAACACTAGATGTGTTACACTAAACTATATCCCTTCTGCATTTCTTCAGCCAGGCCTATACAGTCATTCTCAGATACTATCAGTTTCATCACTCCCATGATTGCTTCCATCAGCACAAGTCTTTCAGCCTGAAGAGATGAGCAGCTTAAAAATTTCTTTGGAAATGTGAAATGGGAGCTGATTCTTTTCTTTCCATTTAATGTCTGGAGTATTTAAAGACAACATTTATTTGTTTGGAAGGAACAGCTTTACAGTGATCAATTTTACATGTAAATAATTTATGAAATAGATGAAATGCCAGAAAAGAGTCTAAGTGCACAACGTATTTCTTGGGTTTTACTGAAACAGTAATTCCTGTTATTGCGTACTAATAAATTTCCAAGCAGTCCTGATGCCACGTCCTAGTGAGAGAGGAGCCCATTGCCTCTGTTTCACTTAACAGAAAAAACCCCTACAAAATAGAGACAAAATTCCAGAAAATAGAGAATTGCTGTAATTTTTAAAGTAAATTTACAGTAGCAGAAAGAGAACAAGGCTTAGTTCACAACAAAACTGTGGACTGGAATGGCACTCAATCCTATGTTCTAAGGAGCAGTTGGTGTAATTTGGTACTGATTAAGTTCCCTTAAACAAAGTCTCTAAACATTTAAATGCAGATAGTTCAGATTACCATAAACTAAACAAAGATAATTCCAATTACCATAAACTAAACAGTGAACAGTTTATTGTGTACAATAAACAGAAAGAAAGAAAATTCATCTTGCTAGTATAAGAATTATATGTCCCTTGGATTCTTCATACTATGGTTCATAAATTCCTTTTAGTCTTGATTAAAAAGTATGGATAATCAGGCTCTCAAAGTGAGAGGGTTTGTAAAGGGATGTTTCAGTGCCATCTAGTGGTTTTTCATATTATTTAAAAAAGTTCCCTCTTGTATGCAATTTTCAATTTATAATCGTGATCAGAAAATACTTTTTTTCTACTGCTATATATGCTTAATTTTTCCTCAGTTTGATACATAATGATGTTGGACACATTGTCTTTAAGACACTTCTATCAGGTCTGTTTGGAATTAATATTATTTAGAATTAATATTATTAAGAATTAATATCACGCAGCGTGGGAATACACTGAACTATATTGTGTACAAGAAGGGGGATTCGTGCTGTGGGGAGGAGACCAACAATCTTTTCAGGTTAAAACCCATCTTTTGGAATGGAACACAGCTTTAGTTCAAAGATATCAGTGGGGAGATGCACCAGACCTGTTCCGCTGTTCTGGCATGCTAACCTTTGCCCAACTGACGGTTGGAATGTGTTGGGTGAAGCTTCTCGTCCTGGTTGCTCTTGTGCTTTCTTCTCTGAGATTGATAAGCTTTTGAATAGGTGGTGTATTCTTGCTACAATCAAGTTACCTTTCAGACTCTTCTTCGCTGAATTTAACAAATTACATTCTTTCTGTCCTTCAGAGGAAGGCATTTTTCCAGCTTTCAGATCATCTTTCTGGCTTTCTGCATTTCTTGCACTGTTCGAAACACTGACACCTGACTCGTAAGCAGTATTCTAGTACTGGCTTCATTGGTGCTTACATAAACGTAAAATTACCTTCCTGCTCCTACACGCTGCCTTCCTGAGTAGATTTACAAATTCTTGCTAATCCTTTTTACCTCACACATCACATTGGAAGTCTGTGTCTGTTCGGTTGTTCCAGATGATTTATAAGCACTTTTCAAAGACGGTGTTTTCAAGGGTGCTGTCCTCCCCTCCATACTTAGAAACTGCGTTTTTTCAGATATACAACTCTGCATGGGAATATATTAAAACAGTAGCTAACTGCATGTTCATTCTGCTTACCAAACTACCCGTGTTACTCTGTACAACTTCAGCATCGTTATCCATCAGGCCATCAACCTCTGCGTCATCTGCGTATTTTATCAAGAGCGTCTTCCTATCTAAATCCAGGTTAGAAATAAAACTGCAGCATCACTTTGAGTGTTCTTCTTTAGCAGACACAATTGTTATTTTTCAAAGCCATCAGTTTCAGATTTAATTTGCTTCTTATAGACTGTATGCGCTAGTGCCAGCTATTTGTGTGACCAGTAGTATATTGTACTTGCTGAATGTCTTCCCGTCATTAAAGCATGTGATATCTACACGGCATAAGTACATCTGATTTTTTGAAGGGTTAAATCAGGCCTATTTTCTATGAAATCATGCTGACTAGCATTAATTGTATTCTTATTATTTAATTCTTTATCACTGAAATTCTCTGCCCTTTCCCACTTTCACCTGGAGTTCACATCAGGATAACAGGCCATTTAGCTACAGGTCCTTTTTAAAAAAAACCTGTTGACAGCTTTCCTGCTTCTGTAATTCCCAAGGTTCATTTCAAAAGCTGGTTAGTGCATGTGAAGTGCCTCAACCAAGAATGTTTTCTTTAGGGACTTTCAGGTGCAAATGATCCAGATGTGATGATTTTAAAAAACCTTGTCCCTAGCAGATGCCTACCTTCTTACTTGCTAGTGAATTCAGTGGAATGAGTGCATTAGCACTCTTCTTTAAAAAAAAAAAAAGAAGAAAAAACCAAAAACCAATATATTGAAACTCTTTCTGTATCACTCTAAATAGCTGTCACATTAATATACCTGAGGGGTCCTTTTGAAATCAGTATTTGAGAGCACAGCCCAAGAATTTAAAGATAATTCACCTGTTGTTGTGAAACCATCAGTCATAATCTTCCACTCCTCCAAGGCTCCTAAGGTAAAATAGAGTCGCACCTACCTGCCAGGTAAGCATGACAGCGAAAGGAAAACCCGTGATACCAGATTACAGAAAGAGCCATTGCTGGTATGACGGACAAACTGCAACACCACAGCTGATGTTTCTCTTTGAAGAGTTTTCTCTGTCAGGAAAGCTACATACAGCTTATGGCTCTATACTTACAATACTCCAGCTTATAATTATTAAACTGATTTGTGTTCATGTTTGAACACTTTCTAATATCACTAAAGTCAAAGGAATTATCCATCAACCACAAATTTGGCCCTCTAAGTCTCTATCTTGGGTTTTAGAAACAGCTAAGGTAGGTAAGTTTCCTTTGCTCAGATAACATCGGAATTCCAAAATAGTGAAAATTCTCCGTTATTTATGTGTTTATAGGGTGTTTGATTCTTCCTGTCTCTTTAGATGTGACTCTTTCAAATGAAGGGGATACAGGAAAAAAAAAAAGAGTCCGGGAAAAAACACTTGCTCATTGATCTACAACATATTTAGCTCTTTCAGAGTTTAGCTAGCCTGTGAACAGAACTGCTATTAATATATTTATGTTATTTCTTTGTATGTTATAAATATGCATTCTTTATTTTTTGAGCAAGGGCAAATACAGATAGGATTAGAAAAAGTTCTCCTGTACTCTGATAGCTGTAAGTATTTTTTCTTTATTGACACAGTGTGGCAGGGCAAACACCCTGACTGCTTGCACAAAAGACAGAGCCCTGCAGAAGCACCGATAGACATCAGGAGGCACCCCCCAGGACTACATGGTGCCTCGCAGTCTAGGTTCCCTTAGCTACCTCCTGTCTATGTGGACTGAAAGCGACCACAGCTCACACCAACCAGGAGATAAACGGAGCCCTGCCGGAGAACCATTTGGAGTTGGTTCTCCTCGGAGCAGCAGGTAGTGCAGTCGGAGACGCTCCGCTCAGACCGGGATGCTGATCAAGGGTACTCCCCAGGACTCCCCTCGGATGAGGACGCTGTCCAAGTGACCCTCACCCCACTGTTAGTGAGTGACCCCCTTGGTATCTCTAAGTGGGAGATTCTCCCTTTATATCAGTGAGCTGTGTACACTGTGGTTCATCTTCCTTAGAGTGTGGTCTTCAGTGTTTAGGAATAAATTCCGAACTGGCATCCGAACCTATAATTAATTTGGTCAGTCGGAATGCTGGGCAAAACTTCACTGCAATAAAACCACATTTTTCAGATAGCTGCTGCTGTCTGTTTTGTGGGTACCTCTGTGACACACAGCATTAAAATAGGTCTTGGGAAGTAAACTTAATAATAGAAATCATCAACTTCGCTAACTTCTTTTTAAAAAAAACAAAACATCCACTTGTGACTCTGAAATAATTCAGTAATAGAGACAAACTCTTTATAGATGGACAGGTTTTTCATGTATATTCATTAGTACACAGTTATATTAAGGATGAACATTATGTTTGGCCTTTAGGAATTTAATTTAGATAACCCCTGTATCGCTTCAGGATGTTTATTGGACGTACCTTTTAAAACAACATGGACTGTTTAGTGAGAGAAGTGGAATGGCACCCAAGTAAGAGCTACACAGTAGGAACTAGCAACATTAGCTGTTCAATCCATACCACTCTTTGTTAAGGTAAGAATGCTAATAACTATGAACTTTGGGGTTTACTCTGGTCTTACATACCACAGCACATGAGATCAAGACAATCTACTCTCCCAAGTCACACTTCAGATATTAACAGGGTACTCATACAAACCAGCCACTGTTCATTCATATAAACCCACAGCTGCATAATTCAGCAGAAGTGTAGGAATTTATTATTGTGCTAGGGGAACGATTTCTGTCTTGAAATTGCTGTATACGTGTGAGAAAACAGGCAGCTAAAACATGGAAGTCGGTGTACTATTTGCAGATGGCTTAGAGGTAGAACAATTGTGTTTTGTTTCTGTTTCCTCCATTAATATAGAGTTATTACTGTAGTCAACAAGTACATTAGCTAGATTAATTATTCAGAGGGAATTCATTAATAATAAAGACATCATTCTGCTGTTGCATTGAAACATGAATTGCACTAGGTGGTAGTATGAACTTACACCTCATGAGAAAATGGTCTAGGATTAACAGTAATTGTTGTGATACTCATGAAGAAAATCTGCAGTGCTTTTTCCTTTAATCAGAAATGCTTTACCTAAGAGAAGCTATTAAGCTGAGTGTAGTAGTAAATACCAACAAATGAAGAGATTTTTCAGAAATTAACTTCCAATAATGAAATACAACTCAATCTTCTCTCACATTCATGCCTGTGCACCTATAACCAAACAGATATGAAGTATCTTAACACTTCCTTAATACTTACAAGCTAAATTCACAAGAAGGAGAGCAAACCATAAATGGGTTCAAATCCTTTTTCTTCGGTCCCTTAATCCTTCTTTGGCTCCTTCAAAAAGATTTTTTCATTCTGAGTTTTCTTAATTTGCTCTAATTATTTTAGGAATCCTTTTCTGTTTGCTTGCCTTGCCTACCTGTATCCTCAGCCACAGAGGTTTTCTAGGCACCATTCAGATGCTCATGCTAACAGATTTTTCAAACTTGTGCACTAGCAAGCATCACCATCAAGTTCAGAAGAACCCATGTCATGGTTTAACCCCAGCTGGCAACTAAGTTCCACACAGTCACTCGCTCACTGCTTCCCGGTGGGTTGGGGGAAGGGAATTGAAAGGTAATAGTGAGAAATCTCATGTGTTGAGATAAGGATAGTTGGATAGGTAAGGCAAACACTGCACACACAGGCAAAGCCAACCAAGGAGAGCTGGGCTCTATCATGCCTAATGGTTACTCAGGAAGACAAACACCATCACTCCAAATATCACCCCTTCCTCCTCCTTCCCCCAGCTTTATACACTGAGTATGACATCACACAGTATGGAATAATCCTCTGGTCAGCTGGGGTCAGCTGTCCCAGCTGTGGCCTCTCCCACCCTACTCACTGGTAGGGTGGTGTGAGAAGCAGAAGAGGCCTTGATACTGGGTAAGCACTACTCAGCAGTATTAAAAAAAAAAAAAACCTTGTATTATCAACACTGTTTTCATCACAAATTCAAAATATAGACCCTTAATAGCTGCTCAAAAGAAAATTAACTCTATCCCTACCAAAACCAGCACAACACACTAGATTTTGTAAAGCTATATGATCACCAAAATGACTAAAATGTACCTCTCCGATGGTGGCTCAGTCCCAGCACTCCATGGCAGCATTTCCCCTTGAGGTTCAGAGGCTTTAAAGCAGGTCTCTGGCTATCAGCCCACATGCAGAAAGGCAGCTGGAATGCACCACCAGAACTCAATGCAGGTTTCAAATAGGTAGGCACAGACAATTTTCACACAGAAATTATCCCTTATAAATTTAGAGCATTTGTATTTATTTATGGCACCTGGAAGTGAATAGGGGCCTCATGGCACAAACAGATTACATGGCATCGCAGAAGAGCCAAACATCTCATTTCAGTCATAAGCAGGAAGCGCAACTGCACGTGGAGGGAGGACAAATGATGCTCCTGTAGTGAGGCTACAGAGTTACCCTGAGAAGAGGTTAGTGCATCGTTACAGCACTTACACATAAACTGAAGCAGGGGAATGTTTTGCAGGTGATGTGAAGGAAGGAGAGAGGTGAGGCGATGAGAGAAGCCACTAGGCTAGGACTAGGAGTGGGTTAGTAGGAGGATGTGCACTGCAGGGGAGAGAAACACATCAAGGCTGCCATTATTGGCTCAGCAGTGACTGGGGCAACTCAAAGAGCATAACAAAGTTGTGAACCTAAGTAGAGAGTTAATGTTAATTCATTTACCTTAGGCAACCAGCTGTAAAGAAAAACCAGCAATGGAAAAAAACTCCCTACTTGCAGACTCTCACTGCAGGATATTTATGAGTATCAGCTGTTATCCATCTCTCTGTCACACTCAGAAATTTAAACCATAACTCTGGCTCCTGGCTGTACCTATGCCAGAACCAATGAAAATAAACACTCATCCAATCAGTAGATATTCTTATTAATTTTATCAAACAAAGCACACAAGTAAATAATAACAATTAATTAAAAAAAACAGACCTCCATTTTTTTTCCCCCCTGTGCAAGTTAGTATGCAGTTTCTCATTGTAATTTCTACAAGGACATAAAACATCACAGTTGTATTATTAAGTCATGAGGAGCAGAAAAGTGTAGCTCATCTAGTTTAATTCCAATTCCCAAAAAATTCAACCAGCTCCAACTTCTCATGTGTGAGAACACAGGTGTAAACTAGAATAAGTTTCACAGAAGAAAAGTCATGAAAACAAAAAATACAAAGGGACAAAAATACCAGACCAGTTATCATCTCTGATTCCTTTAACTCCTTCTAAGAGATGCTGCAGCATAGTTTTACCTGGAGAATCCCACTAACTCCTGTCAGCTAACGGGGCAGGCAGCAATGACTGCTGTCGACTCTAATACTTTGATTCCTTCACTGCTGGCAGTTCCGCTTCCTCCATCTCTCCCGATTATCTCTCCTGCCGCTGTTGGCTGCAGCAGGACCAAGATCTTTCTCTTTTGTGTCTCTGTAGCACCAGCCTCTAGGTGCTGCTGTGATGCAAGTAACTGGCAATAAGGATGATGGAATATGAAGTATGAAAGAGAATTAAAAGGTGCAGGCAAAATTGCCCTCAAGTTCATGACCCTCTGTATTAACTTCTCAGCTTTTTTCTTCTGCACAAAATACATACAGGTGGTTGTTGATCCTGTCCTAAGTAGTAAAATTCTTGCTCTCTACAACTATAATCATACTTAATAGCTTCATAGGAAACTCCAAGCACATTTCAAGACCCAAACCATCAAATTTAGTTCACAAGAGTGTCTTGCTCTGATTAATACATGCCTATTATATTTTATTATCATTTCTAAACCCTCATTAAGTATTTCAGTACTTCAGGCCCTTAGATACTGTTTTGAGATTAGCATCTGTTAAAGAAAACTACTTGCAAATGATTTTTAAGTAGGCATTTTAAAGTATTTTCTCTTTAGGCACCTAGTGAATTGATCTCAAAATGCCAGTGTTAATAAAACCGTATGTCCATGGCAGTCCCGACGTTTCACAGGTCCCCCATGGAGGCCATCGTGTCTCAGGTGAGGAGCTTTGAGTTAATGCAAACTCCAGAGGTGAGAATTGCTGACTTAGTCACTCTTGCTCTAATTTAGGAAGATTACTGCAAGTGTCTTGGCATGGTTCTCGTGCAGGGCCCAGCATTTTGCGCTGCTGCTTCAAGCGAAGTTTCCTAGGAACATCAGTAGCACAAACCGGTATTAAAAGCAGAGCGTATTCCCAGTGCTACCATCTTTTACACTTAATTTTCCTGAAAACATCATTTGGTAAAAGAACCATTTTCAACCTCAAATGCTCTCTTATCAGAACACAAGATATTAGGAGGCCAACTTCGCACTACACTAAAGCAAGAGCATTTTCAAGCCATCTATTGATCTACTATGCAATCTAAAATGGAACTGGAAAAGTGATGGTCCTGGTAATTTACTTTCAGTCTTACTGATAAAATGCCTGTATGTATCAATCTAATGGGATTAACTAATGAGGCAAGCTAATAATTACTGCATCATTTGGAGGGTATTCTATTTTAAGGCAATAATGGACCAGTGGTGCCGCTTAGCGATGCAATGAAAGCTGGTTTTTTTTCTTTAGGTTTAAAGACTGGGGCAGTCTGGGGTGCACCACATCTCTCTCTTCCCAGCTGACTGCAGTAGAAAAAGGGGTGGTACATGTTGGATCTCATCTGCATATGTAATAAAAGGGTTGCCAGAGCATAGACCCCAGCTTGAGAACCAGAAAGCATTCCTTCCTGGAGCTGGTAATCTATAGGAATCATTATGTATAACAAGGCATCAGAGTGTCTTTGCCAATCAGCTGAAGCTATGGGTAGAGATGCTGGTATTCACATATCAACCTAGCTAATTTGGGAAGAACACCTCAGCTATTCAGGGAGCCCTCCAGTAAAATTACTATTATCTAGCAATATCTAGATAATAAAAGATATTATCCTTCCTTATCAATTCTCTAAATGTATATATTGCATCAGTTGGAGCCATATGAACATGTATAGCACAGGTGGGCAGAACTGGGGGCTTGTTCCCTCTGCTGTTTCAGTAACCTAGACTGTTACTGCTCTGCAGTTCATGAGCTGGAGCGGCTCGTTGTTAGTACTTTTTCAATGTGGGCAGGGCATGGGAAGCGTTTCATTAATCTCACAATGCAATACCAAACGTGCCATGGCTTTTTTGGCCATTGTAGATGGCAGTCTTGCATGTGCTCCTTGCAGACTGAGAGGGTGGTACTTGCTTCTCATTAGGTTCCAGAGTTCCCCGTAATCAGTATTTACATGATCGAGAGAAGGATTGTGTAAATTTGAAGACACATACCTAACTCACTCTCTGTCTGCAGGTTCTGTAGTTGTCTGAAGTCAGTTCTCTCTTTGATCCCCTGAATGACTTAATTTCATTGGCATTAAAAATCATGCCCAGTAAATATCTCATTCACGTATCATTCAAACTCACATACACAGGGTGCAGTAAACATCTTAAAAGCCACACATATACATAGTGTACAAGGAATAATAATTTAGAAAGTTAAATTGCAAGAGTTTGTAAGGTATTACTGCAGGATACAAGAAAAGTTCCAATGACTAAATCCTACTGGGATAAAGGGTGAAGCAGAGGAAATCTATAAAGATAAAACTGGTGCCATTTCAACTATATTTAAGATTTCACGCCAGTGAATGCACTTCGTTATTGCAACAGTCTTATTGCTAAAAAGACCTTTAATTTCCTTATTGTTTCATTTTGTGCCATAAATTGCAAATTAAAAAAAAAAAGAAGAAAAATTATCAGCTTATCGCACCTGGTAAATTTTGTATTTTGTAGCAAGGGGAGAATTATTACCTTAAGAAGTGACAGCAGCTAGATGGCGGCCATGAAAAACAATCCCTTTGAAGTGTGTTTTCGAGGCTAACAGAAATTCTTCCAGAGAAACAAAAGAGCGTGTTTTCTTGGAACCCATGAAACTGCCAATGACAAGGCTGGCTATTTATCTCTTGGCCAAAGATTCCGTCTTCTTGGGCCAGGCTCTGATGTCAGTGAGATCACAGGGCTCAGGTCTCCGGCAGCCGGAGGTGGTGGAGGTCCGTCTGGAGGCTCCTTGCTTTTTATCACATCGGCTGCAGGCTCTGACTGCTGTTCATACCCCCAGTAGCCCCAAGGACTTTGAAAACCTCTCACTTTCAAACTTGTCTTGCCTGGCTGATGGCATGTTCTCATCCCGGATGAGTACTTGAGGCTCTGCTTTGCCTGGATGCAGAGGCAGTCTAGCATGTTTACATTCCCTACGAATATCAGAGCGTGCTGAGACCATGTGCCTGGCACACTTACCCAGCAGTGAAACACTGCAGCTGAGCAAGATAAAGGAGGTTCTCCCAGCAGTGGCAGTGGTCCTGATGAGCCTGGCAACGGCTTCAATAAACTCCGCAGTTACCAGGGGTGATCCTGCATGTGGCCCAGGCTTCATTTGGCTCTCCGCTCTTGTAACTGTTGATAATTCTGGCTTTGATCATTGGGTGTTTTACATTAGTCTTGAACAACTTAATCTGTAGGCTGGTTGGTAGTAACAGAAAGCAGATAATGGCTGTTTAAAACACTGACATAAGTTGCATGTCTCTGATATTGCAAATGACAAAAATGATCAGTGCCGCCTCATTCGCATATACCGGCATTGCTCAAATCAGTCCATGGTTAGCGTGTCCATAGCAGTCTCAGCATCCTCTCTCCTGGAGAGGAGACAAGGGTGTACATGTGCAGAGTGTAGAGCCCTTCTAACATGCTCCAACACATCTGAGAAGCAAGTACCTGCTCTGCACACACAAACTGACTGTACGCTGCATCTGTAATGTGTCTGGTCATGAGACTGAGGTGTCCAGTATTCAGACTGAGAAGGATTAATAGCCTAGAAGCCCTTATGTGCCACTGAAAGACTTTATCCTGTTGCACAGTTGTTAAGATGCAGTTTAGAAGGATGCCTAAATAGCCGTTTCTTTTCATAAGGTTTAACTGTTAAATAATCCCAGAATAGGCACAGCTCCATGAGAACCCAAGGCCTGCAAGCTGCAATCGTCTACAAGTGGTGTGTTCACAAACTGCCCAACAGGTTTTGAGAAATATGAAGCCCACACAGAAACCAGGCCTGAAGCTTGTCACTCTCCAGTTCCTCACGCTTAGCATTTAGTGCCTGTCCAGTATCAGACCACTGAAATACTAGTGAAATCTGCCATCGTTTTCAGACATTTGTCTGGACCTCAAATACAAGCCACCACAATGCACACCCTGAAATCAATACTGCAATGCTGCCTTCTACCCTTGCTTGTTGAAAACAATGGCAATTACTTCAGGTGACTTACAAAGAAGCTGGGTTGGACTCACATTACGAAATACTCCGGTTAAACTTATTTGATCTAATTGGTGAGGTAATGTCCTTGAGTGTTGCATGCTGTGATGATTGCAACATCCCACTCCCACATTCCTTGGGCTTAAAAAGACGTTGTGCTTTGCAGCCCTGTGTCATAACTCTCATTTGGTGTAGCCCTTTAAAGAGTTTCCTCTGTTCCTCCTGACTGTTTTCTTCACAATTTTCAAAAATCTGTGTTTTCAAATTTCAAAGCCAAAAGGCTTAAAATTGAAATGGGGAAGCTTGGATTTTCTGAAGTAGCACTAAATGTGATACTGATTTAGCTGGCCTGCAAAATAAATGGATGCCATCCTGTAGCTTTTTCATTTCTTCATTTCCAGAAAGGTACTATAAATGATTTACTTTTATTCGTAGCCTACCCTGTATTGGCTGGTCCCTCTTAGGTGAGTGTTGAGAGATCAAACGGCTGAGGGCAGAGGTAGTGCTTCGTTAACATCTGATTTAACTCCCATAGTGGCCCATGAATTATTACAATTCTGACAGCATTCTCAAAGTATACTGAAAAACCAAACTGACTGAGGAAACAGTAGTATTCAAAAGCAAAGGAGCCCTCCTGTTTACAGGCAGTCTTGAATCATAAGTAAATACGATAGAAGGTTATCCCCTGTAAGTCATCCCTTGCAGAGGGAGTAGCGAAGCCAGGGAGAGGCACTAAGCAGACCTCAGTAACCACCCATGTACTGCTCCTCCTTCTGCCAGCCCCTGGAAGGGCTCCTTCTGAGGAAGAAATCTAGAGATCATCATGTGCCTTAGGTGCACAGCTCCAAATTCAAACCTGCTCTTCAGACAGAGAAGAATCAGAGACAAACACAAACCTGCAGTCAAGCTACAAGTGTAGAGGATACTACGAAAACAATACACAGTTTCATTAAACCATTACACATGTTGCCATGCCAGAAGTGGTTAAGAATCTAAAGACAGTGACACAAACATCACAGCACCTTGATGTACACCTCCTGTACTTGACTGAAGTTAATGTGATGGAACAGAACCAGTGCTTGCAAAATATCAACCAAACCACATAAACCAGTCTGCATATCACATCAAAGGCCCCATACGACACCACTTAATTGTTTTATTAGGTATTTCTATTTAAGAGCAGACAACACATTGTATAAATTAATATTCTGTTGACTTTATCATGCATTTGCTCCAACAATTACAGTCATTTAATGGTTTGAGAAAAGTGAGATATAAGGATATTAAAAAGATGATTAACACTGATATACAGAAAAGATGTGGTGAGGGACTAGAATATGTGGTATGTCTATGTCTCTATCTTTATTCTTATCTTTCAGAAATAAATACATAAAATGATTTTATCAACATATAGAAAACAATTCAGCCATCCCATAAGACGATGTTACTCAATACAAAATGTCTTCCTTAATTTCAGACAAAACTAGCAACTGAAAAAAAACCCAACCATGGTGCTAAGGGCATAGCGTTTCAGTAATTATGATACCAGGGAGGGATTTGTCCCAATTATCTCATAAAGGATGGCTTCCTATTTTGCTAATAACCACCAGCTTTAATTCAGAAATATAAGATCAAAGGCCTTCAGATAGCACTTCTATCCCACCACTTCATGTAATCTTTAAAGCATATAACAAAATTCTTCATGACCAATTACAATTCATTTACTACAGCCTTCTACAGGGCTGTGGAAAACAGCTATGATTAGAATCTTTATTCCATGCTTTCTCATTAATCTGTGAAATCCATTTTATATGATATTTAATTGTCTTTTCCTAAAATAATTTCTAACTTTTCAAAATTACAAACTCAATAATTTCATGCTAGACAGGTGGTGAGATAAAGAAGTGGTAATCGGTTAGGAAAAAGTCCGCAGGTTTACTTATTTCCTTCATTTTTTTTGCACTATAGTAACATCCTGAAATTTCGGTCAACACACATAGTGCCCATAGACCTTAAAACACCTTGCTGGGGGAGATTTAAAATTTTCTGTTTGTATCACATTCTTCAGGTCTTTATTTTGTACTTTTAAATTCAATGCTGTCCTCAGAATATGCACCAAGCATAAGAGGGCTTTATCACAGAAATCACAAAACGTTCGCTGTTTGACAGGCACCAGGAGAGAACTGCAGGAATAAATTTATTTTGTTTATTAAGATGTGAATTTCAGCTCTTTCATGGTGTTAATCAATCTAACTGTTGACTTCAATGAGCAACCTTGACTTACTGTATCTGTTTCAACTACATAGCCTAGACTCTTACAGTCTGCACGTAGCTGCCGTAGAGACAAGCATAATCTATCTAATCTATCTGAGATGGTTATTAGCAATTGCACCATTATTATATGAAAATAATAAAGTACATGTCTTCAAGCTTGAAAGCTTGAACTCACTAATACTGCTTGAATTCTGTTCTTCTCTAAACTGGTCCAGGGAGAGGGATATTTTATCAAACTGAAGCACCATGCAAATACAATTTTCCCCCCCATTTTTTCTAAGCTAAAGTTGATATTATGGAATTTTGCCAAATGAAAGTTAATCTGTGCTAGGGATGAAAGAAGATGCTTATCTCTGCTCTCTTACATCAATAGGACACAGATCTCCAGTTTTTCAGGAGCTATAAACAGGCAAAGGATAAAATAAGGCTACAAGATTTGTAGCGTGGTAGTGGGAGGTTTCAGACCTACCCAGGTATATGCGATAGGTCCAGGGCAGACCAGACGAGACA
The DNA here is from genome assembly GCF_000710305.1 of Buceros rhinoceros silvestris. NCBI lineage: Eukaryota > Metazoa > Chordata > Aves > Bucerotiformes > Bucerotidae > Buceros > Buceros rhinoceros. The sequence goes on along the minus strand of NW_010390227.1, from coordinate 812 downwards.
GCGCTTCCTGATTTAGACATCAGAGGGCTGGATGAAGCTCAGGGGAATGTTTCCTGCAGTATTCCTTTTGATTGATTACTCACCCATCTTCTGAGGAGTGCCAGTAAGAGTTACAGAGAGGTAAGCAGTGAATAAAGGATGGCTAATGACACACTCACATCCTTGAAAATACCTGTTGTAGTGAGGAGAGCAGATAGGAGTCAATGCTCTTTAACAACTCCTTCACTATTTTAATTGCTGGCACAAAAAGTAGTCAGGAGCATTGCAGATCTAATCTCATGGTATCTCCAGGCTCTGCTTCAAGAAGCACGAGAAAAAAACATGGGCTTCCATGGGAGGTATGAATAAGTTACACAACAGCTGTTAGTTTAAATGGTATTAAAATACAATGCAAGTGGAGCTTAACATTTGAGTACTCTCTTTAGCTAAGAAGTATTTTGATCTAGGAGTGATCCCGCTGGGATTGGCATCAATAAAAGTATTAGAAGCTGGATCATAATGAAGGCACAGCAGATAAGAAGAATAGTAATCCCTTCATATCTATTTCAGCAGCCAAACCAAATGGAAAGAATAGAAAAATACTTGCTCGTATTTAATGGTTCTTGTTCAAAAGTGCTACTTCCTTGGGGAGGGCCTTACAGTCCGTCTGCTAGAAAAGGTGACCTTTACATTAAGGTTACCATTTCTAATAAAAATTATTCATACACTACCCAAAACTGAGTTACAAATCCCACAATGTGCAGAGGTGGGTAGGTAGGTAGGTCCTGCCCAGGAAGTTTACTCTCTTAGGTAAGACGGGACAAGTTGGTGCA
>NW_010390226.1:37834-56315 GCF_000710305.1 Buceros rhinoceros silvestris | reverse complement strand
CCCGCCTCTCTGTCTCACCTCTCAAGCTCTGAGCAGAGTGACCACAGAGGAATGGAAGGGAGGTGGAAGGGAATAAATCAATTCTAGTCTGCTTCTATTGTGCCATTTTAATAATAGGTTCACCTTTCATGTCACTCCTGGAAACAGAGCAAGATGCCAGAGGATCAGGTGAAATAAAATAGTAATGGAAGTGCAAAAGGAGTTAGAATAATTTACACCATGAACAACAATGAACTAAATGAGGAGAAAGTGAAAAAGTAGAACTGGAGGGAAAATAGAAAAGAGGAACAGATAAAACTTAGTGAAACCTGAGAAAGTTAACAACAAATTTAAAGATTCAGCAATTGGTATGGAAAGAGCAGTCCTTAAAAAGGAGAAGACTGTTTTCTCAGAGAACAGAAGCAGAAAATGAAATGGTGTCTAAGAAGATGTAGGAGAAAGATTGAAGGGTGTAGAGTGGGGAGGTTGCAGGAGTAAGAGAAATAACAACAAAAAGTGAGAGTGTAGAATGTTGCTGAAGAAATGGAAAGCAAAACAAAAGATGCCAAAGAACTGGAGATGGACAACAAGGAAGTGTCAAGAAGCAAACGAGAGTTTAGGCAATGAAGAGGAAATTTCGTAAATGGCGGGGAACTATGGAATAATAAAACATATAAGCATGTATATAAAGAATGGCCACAAAAGATGATGACCTTGTGCCATGTGACTATGGCTTAAGTTTGCCCTAAGAACAGGTAGTAGTTTTTCCACTACTGGTCTGGCATTCGTTGAATAAAAATATCAATATATTTTACTAGGGCAAGCATATTTCACAGTGAAAAGCTATGCATCCATAATAGAAATGGACTTGATGTCATAGTCCAAGGAGAGAGGTTTGATATGTTGTTTTCTACACTTCATTGTATTCTTTTACATAAAAAAGGGACCTAGGCTTTATTCTATCATTCTGATATATGCTGAGCAGTACCATGATCTGCAAGTGATTTGAGTGAAATCAGTAGGACTTCTTGCTGAGCACAGACTTGATTGGCGCTTTGTCTAGAGTCAACAGCAGAATTCTCATTGCTTCCAGCGAAAAAAGATCAGGTAAGATAATAGTTGTGAGAAACAATAACAGAATCGCATACTATACATAATAAGTACATTCACTGGGGTGGGTTCATGGCAACACACTGTGTTATACACTGATATAAAATGTGAACTGCTCTTCAGAATGTTTCCCATTTCTACCACTATGTGCAGATGAAAACCACTACAAAACAAACAGATATCAAATGAATGCTTTAATTTATGAAAATATTACATTCGTGAACACTGGCTAGACATTGTGACCAAAAGGTATAATGAGGTCTTGTACACATCCTATTAATAATCCAATGTTAGATCAATTAAATTAACTTTGAAAATCATCATGAATTTTTATGAAAAACATATTACATAGTCAGTGGATTTGGGATGGAGCGCAAACACATGCTCCATTTGTTTCAATACAGCATAAATAGATAGAAAGAGTACTGAGAATCGGCATCTGTAACGCATTTGATTACATTCTTGTCCATATCTAGCTAATAGAGTTCCACTACCTTGAAATTCCTAGATGACCAAATGTCATTCAATAATGTATGGAGCTTTTTTCAGCAAATCAGAAGAACTTTTGAAGTTGTTTGTAAGGTAAGCAATAGTCCATTGTCAAGCTTCTTATGCTTTTGACCCTTCTGGACTATGGGTATCTTCTGGTTTACTGTAGATAAAAAGGAAATAACGTCCTTTTAAAAAATACCTTTTTTTTTTTTTTTAATGCCCTTTAAAAAAAATCTGGACTTTTTCTCAGAATTTGTTTCCTTGCCCTGGCCTGAGCAAGAATATTCATTTGAGTCATCTGTAACTTTTTCTCCACTTGATCCAATAAGTTGAATATCAAGAGAGGTGAAGGATTGTTTCCTTTTTCTAACTGAATTTCTCTTTCTATTATACTTAACCATCAGCATTTTAATATTTCAGAGGCTTATTTCCAAGCATACGAATACTCTAAGGCCTTTAAGTTTTGAAAGCAAATTACCAAATTACATTTGTATTCAAAAGGTAAGTTTGCTAAACATAACAATCTAGTACACCTCTAGTTGGAAGAAAATAAAACCTGTTGGTCACCCAAGGAACGTAGCAAATAGACACATAATGGTGAAAACAGGTTGTTCAAATTGCATGATTGAACACTCAAAGGAGACTGCAAAGAGTAGATAAAGATGGAGGGGGGGAGGGTATAACAGCTGGTAGTTTTCTGACTCTTCAAAGGAATTGTCTTTCAGTATCCAGGGTATTAAACTCTGAAACTTATGTTTTTAGTTAGCATGACTAGAAAATTGCACAAAAGGAAACATTTAGAACGATGAAGCGATGGGAGGAAAATGAAAACCAGTACCAAGAAGATAAATTCTATTATCATATTACCCCTTCCCTTCACAAAATGCCTCCCACTGAATTCCATGGTACTGGAAATCCATCCTAGCTCACATTTGCTAATTGACAAAAAATACCACACAAGGATCCTCTTTCCAGACAGATCTTTGCTAAACGGGTCTTCTATCTCTCTGAATAATTTTATTTTACAGTTGTTTTGTTTGCAATGAGCCAACATACTATGAAGACATATCCATGAGTGAAAATAACTTCATACATCTTCATACATGACTACAGTCATGCAGAAAATAGCAATCAATCACAATAAATCTAACAAAAGAAATAATGCCAGAAATGAATGTAGTGCTACGAATTTTGTCACACTGTCTGGGTTTGTGAATCAGCAGGATTTCACAAATTAAATGAGCTGGAGCCTAGTATAATAAAATTGCATGCTTACAGACAGATTCACTCACCAGATCCATCATGCAGGCGTCTCATGAGCCAGGTCAGGACTCCAGCCCTGCCATCCTGAAGCCACCAAGCTCTTCAGCATACAGGGAGCTAGTTAGCTGCCTACAGCTGGTGATATGCTCTTGTCTTCTCTGCTATCCAGCTATTGTGGGAAAAGCTTCTACCAAGTCTTTGTTCAATTCTGAATAAACATTATTATTTTTAAGCAGGGATGTACATGTAGGTCTGGTAGTTTTCAGTTTACTGGAGAAATGCTGCTGTTGCACTGACTGCAAGAGGGCAAATGCAGGGATGACGTCCTGGCTAATCAGAACACCTGATCCCTGAAGCACTCCCACCACAACCAGTGGGGCTTAACCCAAAGCCTCTCTTAAGTATCCACCTGGGAAACAAGATTGGGTCTCCCTAAAATTTGCAGCAGCAAAAGTTTACAGGACAAACTTTCTTTGTGCTGACTACTAGATGCGGTATTCCAATGCAGAATAGATGTAAGAACTACCTCTACAATATTATGCATGATATCAAAACAGCCTTTTATTTGTTCAGAAAACTGTCCTTCTACTTATCCACTGCCAATTTTCATCTGTATCTCAAAATTCTTCCAGCATCATCAACTGAGAAAGCTTGTAACTATCATCTTCTGCCTCTTCCCAACAACAGAGGCCACACTTAATTCTATTCTCTCTAAGAGAAATGGGAACGAGCATCTTGAGTGCTGCCACCATCTCTTCAAGTCTGGATCTCTAATGATCTATTTTCTACAAGACTACCTAATTCTTTGCGGCTTTTGTGCAGTATCTCATATATGGACCTGAAGCTGTGTAAGTCCTGTAGACCGTCTCTGTGTTATAAATAAAATGGTTCAATTATAGAAGAAAAGAAATCCCAGCATTTATCAACACCTCTTGCACAAGGTCCTTGAAGATACTTAGGTATCTAACTCCTGTTACAAGCACAGTAAATATGATAAAAAGACTAGAAAATCTACAAGGCAAATATGAAGGTCCAAGAATCAGAGTATACTTAAGAAAAATGGTCATTTAGGTTGATGCATTTACGTTGTGTTTGCTTAGTGCCCACAATGGGATGTCGCAAAGGACAGAGCACACTGAGAAGGCTTTTTAATAAGCTGACTTTCCAATTGCGTCTCCAGCTCTTCTCAGCTCATTCCGAAACTCAGACATGCAAGGCTCTGACTAGCCAATCTGGTGTTCTTTGTGACCTGGGCCATGCCTAATATTAACTCTATATAGCTACCAAAATATCTTCTATTAGACATGCTTTACCTAAAAAAGGTCATTTTGGAGAAAAAAAAACAGAACACTTTAGGAACCGACTATATAAATCAAACGCAACCTCAAATCTTCATAAGGTATTTTATAAATCACACCAAAATGTTCAAATCACATGTATGTATTTTTGGAAATTAAAAACAATTATGTGGTAAAACTTAATTATCTTTTGCAGTAACATCAGCTGGCCTCAGTCAAAACAATGACGTCTAATAGTTCCCATTCATTGTCCAGGGATGGAATTAAATATATAGTGGGATACCATAATGAGTTATCCGAACTATCAGAGGCTGCTACTTATATCTTTTCTCCCGAGGTCAGACACCTCTGTAAACATACTTCTCTGCATTTTGACATGCATGTTAGATCAATGTACAGATGGGCTGCCTCTAAAAAAAAAGTCCATTTGCTTCTGGAAGAGATTCAGAAAGTGACACTAATCTGCTCTAATATGGCCTAAAGCTACTGTTTCTCAAAGAAACAGAAAGAAGTAAAGGTTGTTATCACCTGGGACTATTAGAAGTCACAGAATGGAAGTTCTTCTTAGCATGCTGTCCACAGATTCTCCCAGATTTCATTCACTATACCATCTGTTATTTCTGCATGATACAGTATTATTCGTTGTCCTAGATCTTTCTTCTAGATGTCCTAGAACAAACGATAACTGTAGGAGACTGGTCCCACTGAATTCAGTGGAAATATTTACATTGTTTGGTTTAAGACTGCCTGGGTTGGTTGCTGCCTGTCTAGTAGCACTGAAGGAATTTTCTGACAAACAACGAAAACATTTCACTTCTAAGCTTCGAGATTTTAGGGCTAAGATGTTTCAAATATTGATGATTTGCACACATACATTGCAGCCATTCTTATTTAGATACTGTAATAAGACAAAATTCATTTGTCTCCTTGTATGATGCTTTCAATCACTTTATACATCATTTCATGCTGCAAAGGCATTTAGAAAAACAAACAAACAAAACAAAAAAACCCAAACCTTGGGGTATTTGTCTTTAAATGTTTTAAAATCCAGTAAACTGCAAAAATCCAGTCAGGAATATTAGCCACCTAGCAAATCAGTATCCCTCACTCTTTTTAATGACAACTGTGCTGGTTTTGTCTGAGGTACAGTTGATTTTCTTTACAGTAGCTGCTATGGGGCCATGTTTTGGATTTGTGCTGGACATAGTGCTGATAACACCGTGGTGTTTTTGTTGTTCTGAGCAGTGCTTACACACAGTCAAGGCCTTTTCTGCTTCTCACACCACTCCACAAGCAAGTAGGCTGAAAGTGTGCAAGAAATTGGGAGGTGACACAGGCAGAACAGCTGACCTCAACAGACTGAAAGGATATTCCATACCATAGGGCATTGCGCTCAGCATATAAGACTGGGGTAAGAAGAATGAAGGGGGAGACATTCAAAGTGATGGTGTTTTGTCATCCGGAGTAACTGTTACATGTGACGGGACCCCGCTTTTCTGGGAATGGCTGAACACCTGCCTGCCAGTGGGAAGTGGTGAATGAATTCCTTGTTTTGCTTTGCTTGTGTGTGTGGATTTTTCTTTAACTATTAAACTGTCTTTATCTCTCCCTCATCCCACTGAGGGGGAAGTAAATGAATGGCTGCATGGCGCTTAGTTCCTGACTGGGATTAAATCACAACAATAACCTGTCAGTAATTTTACTATCACATTAGAAAAATATTCCTTTCCTTTTGAAACGATTTCATGTGCCTTTAACTGGAGGTTTGGATCTATCTGCATCTTTTCTAACCAGAGCTGACCTTTGGAATTTCCGTCCTCTGAAGAATGGAAATTCATCCACCCTTTCTTTTGTATCCCTATAATTTACTGTGCTCACCAGTTAGAAACCTCTGAATGAAATTTTGAAGGGGACACATACAGTCTTTATGTAGATGGAAATCCTAACAATGTAAACTTGAGTGTATTCCAGGAACAGAACAATTAAATAAAAAATTCACTCCCCAACTGAACATTTTAATTTTTTGCAGTTTTGTTGTGGCGTCCTCACATCAGCACAGACACATGTATTTAGCACGTGCTGATTCAAGAAGACAATGCCACGAGCTGTTACTCGACACCTGACCTGGGAGAAAACAGTTTACCGAAAAACAAGAAATTGCCTTTATGTTGATTTTCTATTTTGCTAATACTAAAAGGCAGCTAAAAGGGGAGGTCCATCCAGCAGTTCAGCCCAAGCCCTGCTCCAGCCCAAAACAAGTCCCCTTTGTGCCTGGGGACCCAGTCCATCAAAAGGCCCTGGTACTGGACACATCTCTCAAAGGCAGCACAAGCTTCCACACTTCTGCAGGTAGCTTTCACATTTAGGAACAGTTTCCCATTGATTCAAGTTAACCAATGAAGCTCCAAATGAATAAAAGTAATACCAGTCATGCAAGCTACTGTGCACATTTAGACACAAGTTTTATGTTAGACCTCTCTGAATCGTTTGGTTGGTGGTGAGCAATTGGGTTTTTTTTTGCATCACTTTTCGTTCATAGAATCATGGAATCATAGACTGGTTTGGGTTGGAAGGGATCTTAAAGATTACCTAGTTCCAACCCCCCTGCCGTGGGCAGGGAAACCTTCCACCAGATCAGGTTGCTCAAAGCCCCACCCAACCTGGCCTTGAACACTTCCAGTGAGGGGACATCCACAACTTCTCTGAGCAATTTTTCCTCATTATTGTTTTGGGTTTTGTTGTTGTTGGTTTTTACTTTTTATTAAACTACCTTTATCTCAACCCATGGGTTCTCTCACTTTTACTCTTCTGATTTTTCTCCGCCATACCACTCAGTGAACATCTGTGTGGGGCTGAGCTACTGACTGGTGTTAAAATTCAACACCACTGCATTAGTCATGGATATGGAATCAAGTTTTTCTCAAAGTATTTTTAGGATGGGGGCTTGAAAATCCAAATCTGAATCTAAAAGTGTCAGAACTGTGCTAATTAGTCCTAACTGTAAAGGATTGTCTTACTGTCTCTTTGGATGGTAATGGTAGCTGTTTATCACTGTTGAGCCATTTTGTTATGTGACATCATATTAAAAAGACAACATAACCGATCATGTTGGACTTTTCACTATACTTTTTCCTCTATTTATATGCACTTAAACTGCTGTATCTTATATTAATTAAGAGATTTTTTTTTCCTGGATATATTATTGATGAGAAATTCAGCAGTTATGCCTGCTAAAAGTTGTGGTAACATTATGGTTTTTTTTCATTCTTGATTGAATCTTTAAGCCAAAAAGAGCAGCAACAAATTTTGTAAGTCCATTCGCAAGCTGAAAAAAAAGCAATAACTGCACTTCCATTTAATTGGCACTCGGTACTTTCTAGATTAAAAAGTATGCCTTGCAGCCTGAATGTATTACTTACACATATTTCATTATTGTTTTAATGCTGATTCTAAGAGCAAAATAATGATTGCTGTCACCTCCCTCAGCATAAGTGTATGCACTCTGCATCATACATGTGTCCGAGGCAGAAGACAGAATAGTAAGGAAAATAATATGTTTGGAAACAAAGCATATTTTGTTATATTACAAATATGCATGACAAAAACCTGTCCTATTTGATCGATTTGAAAACATACATGCCTTTCTTTCAAGTTGCAATTAAATATTGCAAATTTTCAAAGCCAAATATCATTTGAAGCAGAGGTCATGTATTCTCTCACTGAAAATCAAAAAGACTGATGCAGGAGGACAGAAAGAAAGGATGCAGAGTAGGAAGAAAGGTGTGAGTTTTTCAGTAAAGCAATGTTCTTATCTGAGATTTTTCTGTGACTCATTTGTTTGGATACACAACAATAAGGTAGGACAGTGGGATGCTGAGACGCTAATGAGGAGTAGAGACTGTTCTTCCCCACACGCTGCAGTGTCACTGCAGTTATCCTCTCATCTCTGAAAATCAGTCCTCAAAACATACATTCATTTGGGTGATATAAAAATAAGTGTTAAATTACAGCCTTTTCCATGGTAATTGTCTTTTTTCTTTCCTAAATTTTACACATTGATTCTCTTCTTCCTTCTGTATATCTGTCACTGTCTTTGTTCTCACTGCGACATGGGGGCAGCATTATCCCCAGATAAGGCAGCAGTCAAATGGTCCCAGTCGTCTTAGTCTTTCTTATTTCAAGCATCTTATTCTCAGACCTAATAAAGTCTCTTCAATCACTTCTGGGATGGGATGTGACCCAGGATAGATCTTTTATCTGCTGTCTTGGAACTGATGAAGTGTTACTGAGGTATCAAATACACAGGCTTTATAATACCCAAATATCTCCAAATTTTTTTATTCTATTTGGTACATCTCTTCTAATATCTCTTTATTCATTAGTTTTTAATTTAGTTTTAAATGTTTTGCCCTAAGAACTGCACTGAATGTTGCTCAATTTACCTTTCATTTTATTATTTAATGTCACAGGTCATTTTTGCATTATGTGTTTTTACTTACACAAATTAAAGGAACTTAAATAAAAAATACACAAGGTACTTCTTAAACAGTTAGAAACAGAGTTGCCTGAGCAGTGACTGCCATAAAAAAAATATGCAGCAAAGGATCAAAGGAAAATGAGCATACAGAATGAATTGAGCAGGATTTGCTTGTATTTCCACACAAACAATTCTTTATGCCAGCTGCTTGTCTGGCAAAACTGTGTGTCTGTACATGGGAAAACTTAACTGAGCAGGTGTCAGAAATCACACAACATAAATAGTTGTTCGATTTTGAAGTTGATCTCCTAATGATCTTTCTCTGTCATAGTTTAGTTGCAGTCCTTTCTTTCCGCTAATGTATTGGCAGCCATGGAGAGGATCTGCTTGCTCTTCACCTGCAAAAATTACAATCCCAGCAACTAGTGGAGATCCAAGTCTAAGATTTTCGCAAAATTCAACATATGCACTACTTAACTAGAAGATAAATGTTTGTCAGATATAGCAAGGAAAAACTTCAAGGATAAGCGAATGGTCGAAATCGTCCTGGATGTAGAAGTTCACATCTGTCACTCACTCATCTTCCATTCCAGCTGTTTCCTAGAACAGCAAACTCATTTTCCTTTTGCACAAACCCCACAGCCTGGCAGAGGTGAGGTGATCAGGGCGATAACTGCAGGTGAACAGTGTGCTGGGCACTGTCCCGACTATGGATAGCTGACCTGACAAAAAAGGTCAAAAAACCACCACCGCCAACAACAACAACGACAACAAAAGTGTGAAAAGGGCTTGAGAGAAGACAGGAAAGATGCTGTGCTGAGTTCCCAAATAGTTTGCTAAATACAACCACTTTCTTCCAGGAAAGAGAACTACGGGTTTGAGAGAAAACAAGAAGCCATGGCTTGCTGATCATGACTGATGGTGCCAGTCCTTTAAAATTTTCCCAGACCAGGGTTATGGTTTGGGACAACCAAATCAAACCATAACTATTTTAAGGGTTTATGTGGATATTCCCAGTATCTCAGACATCAGTTTTCTCCCTGAAATCTGTATTTCTGATGCTCTCCACACTCTGGGGCAGCAGCACCACCATGCTGCCCTAGTCTCATCACAAGACCATTGGTAAGCAAGAGATCTCTCTGATGAAGTCAACAATGAAGTTATGAAGCAGGAGAAATCACTTTTCTCCTGTAACCTGTATGATTTTTGTAGCTCCGCTTTAACAGGCCACAGCTGCCATTTGAAGGAGTGCACGAACAGTGCATCTGGAGGGATTATATTGTTATTATTCTGAAGTACATCACAGCTGTTTTGTCTGCAAGGAATGTCACTATTGTATCTGTCAAACATTTAACTAGGGACCATGAGTCAATTGGCAGTCTCCTAAGACACTTCCTTCATTGCAGTACCTTTAGTTTCCAGCATGACCAAATGTATGCTATAGGATTCTGCAGCTAAGACTTGTTCCACAGCCACATGGTACATAGCACTTGCAGCTGCAGGAGCAGATCCTCACAGTGGTGGTAGTGGAGGTAATGTCTTTCATCTGTGATGTGACAGTGTCAAATGCAGGGATTTCTCTGACCAAGAACCACAATTAAATTTCATGGATGCAATAATATCTATACTACAATTCCTAGGTTAATTTTTGGACATTATTTTCAGAAATGTGTTTTACATGTTAGGAAATCAGCTCAGTGGGAAACCATGCTTACTGAATGTGCAGAGAAGACTGAACAGTACTGATTTTCCCACTGCTAATGCAAAGCTTCTTCATTGCTCACACTACTACTTAGCAGTTAATCTAGCAACTGTATAACAGGAAGGAGGCTGGAGACAATCAATTAGCATTGATTCTTACACAGCGTAAGCCTAACTTTTTTCTATTTGCTGCTGTATTTGTGAATATTTGTCTATTGCAGAGGAAACAATAATTTAGCAATATTTTTCAATGATATCTTTTACTTAAGAAAAAAACCTCATTGAGAAAACAAACAAATTCTCAACGAGTTCTAGATATCTGACATTTCACATATTAGTCAGTTGAGAGGAAGTGCTTATAGGAAATTAAGTCAAAACAGCTGCAAGTCTAGACATTAATATTATAAATTATGCAATAAATAACATTACTACCTTGTCATGTTTCCTGACAAAATTTTTCTACCAACCCTTATTTTTTTGACAGAATTTTTTGACAAAATGAAACATTTTATAGAATGCTTCATAGAAAAATATATATGTGTCATCAGGATGCCAAACCACTCCAGGCAAAAAACTTTCTGAATAAAAAAAATAAAAAAAAAAAATAAAAAAAATTGTCCCAGCTTTCATTTTGTGACAAATAAACAATATGGGAAAGAATAAGCCTTTCTTTCTGGACTAGCTAAATCAGACATTTACTATGCCTCTTTCATTTGGGCAAGCAATCTGTCTAAATGTGGTCTGGAAATTCTATTTGCAAATATGTCATAAAACTATATTGGATTTCCAAAGCTGCAGATACCGATTTGTAATCAGTAGATCCCACGCAAAATCTTTTTTCCCATTTCTACCAACAGAATAGTAAGTGTATATAGAAAACCCACCTCCTTTCTCAGGAAATGTCCAAACATTATCCATTTTAAAATACTCTATTTGTATTTCTAGCAAGGAAAATTTTTCTTCTGTTTTACTGTCTTCAGTAGCAAAACAGTAGTTGTAAATTTAGTGTTAAACAGGCTATCATAGACCAGCTGAAATATAGAGAAAAAGAGCTTTGGTGCTTCTGGTAAAACCATTGTCTAACTAGTAACTACATACAGTAACAACACTGCTTTCAGAAGTAAAAAGGTATCCATGCAATAAATGACTGTGCAGATGCAGCCTAAGGTATGAAATTTCAGAATCTATTTGCTTTGTTTACATCACAATATTGGTTTAAAATGTATTATTTAAATTTCTGTGCATTTAAATATATATTAGTGTATAAGTACATGCATAACAATGCTGAGATTACATTATTCTTTTTTTAACTATTTCAAGTTATCTTAAAGGTAATAACTATAAAAATAATTCAGCTCAAATGGCATTTTATTTTTCAAAAGTTGCTGAACTTCCCAAGTAAGATTTAGGATAAAATACCTTATCTCTTCCACAAGCGCAGCACTGCACCAGCGCTGCACTAGCATTGCTGGGATACTGCTACATCTGAGAGGGTCGTTTATCTTTCTCTGCCATAATTTGCAGATTTGATGTTTCTTCGTGCAGCTACAACTGAGCTTTCCCAACTATTCTGCAAAGAAAAAGCTTGGAAGCTGACTCTTAACTTTTATGAGCATTCTCTGTGACTACTGACTGATGGTTCTACTGGAATCCTGATCCTATTCACAAAAAATCTGGAATGAGGTGGTCGCTTCACTTCGATTTTGTTTTTCCTTCTTCTTTCATCACGTGGCTCAGAGTTTTGTCTGGGCACGGCGTCATGGCTACCCCCTGGGTCTGCCTCCATCAGGGCAGCTCCGTCCAGCAGGGTGGTGGTCCAGCAGGGTGGTGGTCCAGCCTCCCCTCCACGCACAGGACACAGCCACTCTGCCAATCTTGCTTTGCTTCTGCGCCTCTGCTGCTGCATCCAATTTCTTGACTTTTTCTTTGTTTTCAACAGCAATTCCAACATTAAAAGATGTAAAGCTAAAACAAGTAGGTAGTGTTAATGCTGGCCTGTGCTAAACCTGAAAGCTGTGATAGTTGCAGGGCAAAATTAACCCAAATACTGTACAGTGCATCAGGCTTTTACAGGTCAGTAGCTATCAAAGTCTAAAGACAAAATTAATATTGACCTGATTGTGAAGGGGATTGGCAAACGCCCCTGTGGAGTCAGTGGAATTTCAGCAGTGTTAAAGACCAAAATCATAACATGGGATTCTGATCAAGACAGTATCTAACCATAACAATGCCTAAAATTCAACATTTGCATGACAAAAAGACAAAGAAATCACTGTTCTGACCACCTTAATTCTGTCAAAGCTGTGAGCATAGCCAACCTATTCCTAACACATTTTTCTCACACGTGATATTTACTATTGATTTCTAATTAAAGTGGAATTAATTTAAAACATGACTCAAAGCACTCACTGAAGGCTTGGAGCAGCAATGCCTAGTGGTAGGCTTTCCTTGCTTTTCCTGCCTTGAAAGGCAGCTTTTAGTTGCTTTAAACTTCTCACAAAGCACAATTCATTGAACAGACAGGTGGAAGCACCAAACTGGCAATTTTTGCACCTTGACAGCTTCAAAAAATGTGGTCTTTGGTTAAAAAAGAATGAAGTTATTCTGGAAAATGGCTTTTAGTTGTCTGTTCTGAGTACTTGAAAATGGGCCATGAATTCTTCTAAAAAATCTTGGGTTTCTATACCCTGGAAACTCATGAGCTCTTCCTTGGTGTGCAATCTGGGCTACGTCATGATTCCAGCTGTCCGAGTTTTGCTTTCTTTTTTGATATTTTTAACGTCTGCTAAACAAACTTAAGACTAATGTGTTATGACAAAGAAAAACTAGACGTCAGAGATTAATCCACAAGTTGAAGAGCTCTTGGAAATGTATATAACAATAAGACTGAGTTAATAATATCACAGTGTTATGTTTGTTGGAAGACTTTTTCAGATTTTTTAACTGCATTGGTCAAAGGTTTGGGTGAGTTTTTCAAATATTCTGAAACAGCATTGATACAGAGTTGTTACAGCACTTACTTCCAGCCAACAGGAGTTGGGTCCATACTTCTGCTTCACAGTTTTACACTACCTAACATAACGGAGAAGCTGAATCAAAACATCATACTTCGAGACATGTCAAAGTAAGGACGTGTTCAGTAAACTCAAAATATTGTAAGGCAAGAAGGGTAAGACAGACTAGTGATTTGTTCAGGACAGTGCCATCAGAGAAAGACCTGAAATGTCACTGAATGATGAATTTTAGATTTTATGTAGATGGTGAGATTCAGAATACTAGTAGTTGGATGACAGTGGACCCATAAGGATGGATTAATTTTGTTATATCATGTTCAGAAGACAAAATGCTACTAGACAAATTACACAGTAAATACGGTATTCAGATTTTAGGTGGGCTACATGTAGGCAAATCGGGCGATTAAATACTAAGGGGTGTTTTAAGTGAAACATGACATTATTTATACATGTAAGTGCTAGAACAGTTATAAATATATCTGATGGGGATATGCCCTCTCCTGACTACTGATTTCTATGATGTGGTTGAAAGGGTTTTTTTATTTCTTAAGTATCTGCCACTGGTCTGTTGTGGACCTTGACCATAAACACTTAAAAAATTTATAAATCATTCCTTTAAAATAACTATGCAAATATATTTTGTGCTGAAAAGTCTTTTTATTGGTGATAGACCACAAATGGAAATTTTGTACCTTCGATTGATTATATACTTATTTGGAGATTGAGGGGCTGTAGTTCATATTTTGCAATAAACATTTATTGTTTCCTAAATCCATTTGAGGTTTTGCTCTGTTTTTCTGATTTAAAAAGTTAACAGATATCAAATAAAAATGCAGTTAATAAAATGAGGCAAATACCAATAATATATGCATCTATATATATGTGCACATCCAAATCAAAGAAACATCTCAAAGTTGTTCAAATTGTTGTATGACAGTTTCTGGAATTGATACCCTCATGAACACACCTGAATGTGCTGCATGTGCTGAGCAGGGCACTGAGGGGTTATATCCAGCTACCTTGGAGAGGGACCAGGACTGCTACTGTGCGTGGACATCCGCTGCATAGCATGTGTGTCAGTGGAAAATGTTGCTCTGCTTTTCCTTCATGGGCAGAAAACACAGCTTCAATGCTATGTGGCTTCACCGCTATGTGGCTTCACCGTCAAGAGCTACCTTGCAGGAAGCTGGTGCTCTTATTGTGTTATTTATGAGGGATCACACACTCTTTGACCAAGAAACAGAGATAAGAGAAGCATCCTTCCTCTCTCATCTCACAACATTTCAGGGAGTCTTAGGACTCACTGTGGCTAGTTGGGCTGATGGGGTTTAGGGCCAAAATTAAACAAGTTAGACCACAGCCTTTCGTGACTCTCACATGAACCAACCTAATTCTGTTCTGGGATTTTCTAACAGTTTGGTGAATTAAACTGATTTTTACTCTTCCTGTTCATTTGCATAGTTACACAAATAAGCTTAAAGTGAGTTAGTGCTCTAAACTGGGTTAGAAATTTCTTCTCATATGATTTCTGGAACGAGACTGAAAAATGCTCAGCTCCTCCAGAACTAGGTTTTCAAGACTTAGAGGAATTTAAATGCCTCTGCCGTTACAAGCAGCCATAATACATGCGGACTCTTTTCATTTTAGGCAGAACAACTGGACAGATTTTCAAAATATTCCACTGGGAGCCATTCAGCACAGGTTTGCCTCTGATAGCAGAAGAGTCAGTGACCCCAGGTTTTTAAATCCATGAGACATAGGCATAAGACAAAAATAATAACAAATATTTAGAGAACTTGGAAAGAAAACCGGGTCTTTCAGGCAAGCACAGAGACCAAAAATGCTATGAAAAAGAATAAGGACAGTGGCAGGAGCTATCTGCATATACTTGATCTGGAAAGGACAAAGGATTTATTTTTTTTTTTTTACACAGAATCATTAAAAAGAGATTTATTGTACTTTTCCTTTTGTATGGCTTAAAATTCCTGCAAACTTAAACCAGTATCATGTACTTTTCAGTAGTCACTGCATTAATTTAGGACGAACTGTCAAGTAAAACCGTAGCAGCTCTGGACACGTAACTGAGTCAGGCTCCAGGCAGCTGTTGTGCAAGTTATGATGAAGAGCCTTTACCAGGACTGAAATGAGGGTGTTTTTGTTACACACGTCAAATTGTCCCTGCCTGAAATATTTCTAGTGAATGTTATAATCCCTTAGTTTAACCCCAAGCTTAAGTCAAAACACATAAATCAATGAATCAACTTTTTGGTTGTTTTGGAATCTAAATTCCCTCCAAGGTTACTTAGCTACTTTCTAGATTGGTAGAAAAATGTTTCTTGATTATTGTCTTTTGCATTTGATGTAGAGAAGTAAGGTGTGTGAAAGTGACTTGGCTTTGAAATCCTGATAGTTTGGGGGGGTGGTGGTGGGGTGCCCAACATTAACAGATTTTTCCCTTGTTCCAGGTTCTCTAGCACTCTCAGTTACAGCAGTGGAAAATCTGACTTTACTAGGAAAGAAAGACAGATCAATATTTTGCATTATTTATTTATATAATCAATGATCTTGAAATAAATCAAGCTGTAGTTCCAAAAAGCTTCATATTTCTTAGATCAGATACTTACAGTGAAAGCCATTAGCAAATCCCATGTGCAGTATTCACTGTTTTTGTGTTGTATTTACAGTTCTTCGCAAAGCAAGTGATGAAAGGGTAAACAATTGGCCTTACGGAGAAATCGGAAAGACTGTTTTTCGTTAAATGTAGGGTTACATGAGCTGTTTACAGAAGACAAATGGAAATGGAGTTAATTCTCCAGGGAGAAAGCCACTGCTTCAATGAGAGAGACATTTTGAAAACTTCTCGAAAACACAAATGTGAAAACCTTGATGCCCCAGATGCATTAAATTTCAGTTGCCATACGGATTGCTTATTGAGTTGACAACAGCCTGCATTTTGTAGAGCTGTGAACAAGTGCGGCACAATGGTTGGACCATAAAGTACTGCTAAAGGCTCTGCCGCCACCAATCCAAACTCTCTAGCTGGGCTACAGCTGAAAAGTCCCCCATGTCAGAGTAAGTGCCATACACAGCAAGTGGGAAACATGTCCTGCCCAAAATAAATGCACCTCCTCAACCAGCTGAACCCCATGTATCCCCTGTCAGTAAAAGATCAAGAGTTATCTGAGTAGAAAAGTGTCTTTCTAGACTCTTTTATTCCTTTTACAGTGACCCTCTGTCTGACTCTTAACGGAGATTAGTTGATGGCTTTCATCTAAGAGCAGCACTAGGACAACCAAAATCCTAAGGTGTGGATGAGATGTCCAAGGTCACAGGTAGGAAATAATGTGAAGAAAGGTTGCATTTAAATCCTCTTGAAGAGAGATTTTCAAGGACAGAGACCCATTTTAAACAAATAGAGAGGAGAGGTTTCGATATGTAAGAAACAGCCTGGAAGAAAGCTGTCACGAAAAGGGCGCCAGGAAGATAGATAGAGCTGATTATTAAAATTCCTGGCCTGGAAGAGGGGTTTTCCAAACCCTTTACAATTCTTCCAGCCCACCAGCTTCCCAAGAAAGACAAAATCCTGACACCCAACCTGTCTTCCACACTCCTGTTAAGGAGAAGGGGAACCTCCGCGGGTTCTTTACAACTCGGCCAGACTGCCAGGCTCACGCTGACAGCATCCCTGGAACCAAAGTTCCTCTTGGTAGCCCACAAGATTGGAAGATATTTGCCTGTTCAGGGACCCTCACTAGCAGCGACACTAATTCAAATCCCTTCAGTATTTAATCAACAATATAATTTATTGTGTAGATTCGTGACAAAATGCAGGTTCAAATGATACCGGTGATTGGGTATTGACTGTGAGACGGATTTAAAGCAAACACTAGACACACATACAAAGCTAAACATACAAGCAAACCTAAACACTAATGATTATTAACAGCTAGCCTGATGTTAATATTGAAGCATTGAAGCGCGCAGAACACGGAGCTCTTACCCAGTAGGAGTCCCTGTGGGGTGGGGGGGTAGGGGGGGAGAAGATAGGTTCAGCCCATCGACTGATCCCGAAGTTTCAGTGGTGGTCCTCTGTTTTGTCCCCCAAATCTCTTATTAATTTGTCACTTTTTATATTGTTTCTATGCTTTTAGGTGGAGTTTGAGTGACTCCAGCCATGCATAGCGTTTTCCTCACCTCCCCTTATTAGTTGTTTTCCCACAAAAGCACAAAGAGGTTTACAAAGGAGAGAGGAAGGGACTGCAAGACAGTGTCACTGGCATGGAGATACTGGGTTTTCAACTGTATAGAAATGCAAAGTTTAATTCCTATGTGGTGAAATCCGTGAAACATTAGTGAAGAAAGTGTCGCTGCTACCACCCAAGTCATAGGCTTTGGGCTTGCACACATCAGAAAACCCCAAAATATGAGGTATATTTGCAGTCCTGTGTACCTACTGGCTTTAGGGCACAGAAGAGCACATAGCCTGTGAGCTCAGTTTTCCTCGCTTACAGGGCCTGGTGTGGGTCCAGCTGGGACACAAAGCCCCTGCCATCTGCGCTGAGAAGGGACAACAGCACAGAGCGCTGAACCATTGCCTCTGTGAGTACTGGGTACCGCACAGGACAGATTAGAATTGGCTGCACCATTTTATGGTGCAGAAAACAAAGAAGTATCTTTGAGCATAACCATGCAAACATCCATGCAAACAACAGTAGATAAAAATTACTCTCTGGATAAAATAACGGCGGGGTTTGCCTCATTGTTAAGTGCTTGGTCGAGAGTCAGATTCAAACTTACACTGAGTTCTGAAGATTACTTGCTTCAGTTCATACGATCAAGCAAATGATGGCATAGAAACAATTGGGAGGAAAAAAGAAGAGTTTATAAACAATATGATGGCAAACAAATCAAGTGCCAGAATGTATTCCAGTGATGCTGGAAGATATGTGTGCGGAATTAGGCCCAAATGTGATCACTCGAAGGACATGCAGGACATGACGTTTCCAAAAGAAAGATTTTGATCATTTGTCACATTTCTGTACATTTACGGTCTATGTTTTCAGATTTGTCTGCAAGCTGAATGGCGAGGCAAAGTTGACAGTATGGTAGGAGCAGATAGCAAAGCGCCTCTCTGCTCTCGGGATTTG